>NC_053165.1:36580462-36787962 GCF_016835505.1 Polypterus senegalus
ATTAATGTACACACAGCACCCCATATTGACAGACAAAAAAAAGAATTTTTTGAAATTGTTGCAGATTGATTAAAAACGAAAAACTGAAATATCACATGGTCCTAAGTATTCAGACCCTTTGCTGTGACACTCATATATTTAACTCAGGTGCTTTCCATTTCTTCTGATCATCCTAGAGATCACCTTCATTTGAGTTCAGCTGTGTTTGATTATACTGATTGGACTTGATTAGGAAAGCCACACACCTGTCTATATAAGACCTTACAGCTCACAATGCATGTCAGAGCAAATGAGAATCATGAGATCAAAGGAACTGCCTGAATAGCTCAGAGACAGAATTGTGGCAAGGCACAGATCTGGCCAAGGTTACAAAAAAGATTCTGCTGCACTTAAGGTTCCCAAGAGAACAGTGGCCTCCATAATCCTTAAATGGAAGACGTTTGGGACAACCAGAACCCTTCCTAGAGCTGGCCGTCCGGCCAAGCTGAGCTACCGGGGGAGAAGAGCCTTGGTGAGAGAGGTAAAGAAGAACCCAAAGATCACTTTGGCTGAGCTCCAGAGATGCAGTCAGGAGATGGGAGAAAGTTGTAGAAAGTCAACCATCACTGCAGCCCTCCACCAGTCAGGGCTTTATGGCAGAGTGGCCTGTCGGAAGCCTCTCCTCAGTGCAAGACACATGACAGCCCGCATGGAGTTTGCTAAAAGACACCTGAAGGATTCTTTGGTCTGATGAGACCAAGATAGAACTTTTTGGCCTTAATTCTAAGCGGTATGTGTGGAGACAACCAGGCACTGCTCATCACTTGTCCAATACAGTCCCCACAGTGAAGCATGGCAATGGCAGCATCATGCTATGGGGGTGTTTTTCAGCTGCAGGGATAGGACGACTGGTTGCAATTGAGGGAAAGATGAATGCAGCCAAGTACAGGGATATCCTGGACAAAAACCTTCTCCAGAGTGCTAAGGACCTCAGACTGGGCCGAGGGTTTACCTTCCAACAAGACAATGACCCTAAGCACACAGCTAAAATACTTGAAGGAGTGGCTTCACAACAACTCTGTGACAGTTCTTGAATGGCCCAGCCAGAGCCCTGACTTAAACCCAATTGAGCATCTCTGGAGAGACCTAAAAATGGCTGTCCACCAACGTTTACCATCCAACCTGACAGAACTGGAGAGGATCTGCAAGGAGCAATGGCAGAGGATCCCCAAATCCAGGTGTAAAACACTTGTTGCATCTTTCCCAAGAAGACTCATGGCTGTATTAGCTCAAAAGGGTGCTTCTACTAAATACTGAGCAAAGGGTCTGGATACTTAGGATCATGTGATATTTCAGTTTTTCTTTTTTAATCAATCTGCAACAATTTCAAAAATTCTTTTTTTGTCTGTCAATATGGGGTGCTGTGTGTACATTAATGAGGGAAAAAAATTATTTAAATGATTTTAGCAAATGGCTGCAATATAACAAAGAGTGAAAAATTGAAGGGGGTCTGAATACTTTCCGTACCCACTGTATGTTTATATGTGTGTATATATATATATATAGTGTTTATATGTATATATATATATATATATATATATATATATATATATATATATATATATATATATATATATGTGTGTGTGTGTGTGTATACAGTAATCCCTCGCTATATCGCTTTGACTTTCAAGGTTTCACTCTATCGCTGATTTTATATGAAAGCATAACTAAATATATAATGCGGATTTTTCGCTTTCGCTTTTACTTCCTGTACATGCTTCCTCAGTTGGTTTGCCCAGTTGATTTCATACAAGGGACGCTATTGGCGGATGACTGAGAAGCTAGCCAATCAGAGCACCCAGTTAAGTTCCTGCTTGCTGAATGTAGTGTTAACCAGGAAGTCTCGTCTCGCTCATTCAGCATCAACGTGTTTCGCTGTGTAAAGAGTTGTGCTCTTTTGTGTTTATCTTTGTGCATAGTCAAGCCCTTCATTATGGCTCCAAAGCGATCTGCTACTGCTTCAGGGGCCGTGCCCAAGCGCAAACGGAAGATGTTAATGATTGCCGAAAAGGTAAACGTTTTGGATTTGTTGAAGGCTACGATTCTTTTATTTAAAAAGTAGGAAAGGAATATAAGATCTACGGCCGCAGTGTCCTTTTAACCAGGGTGCAAAACAAGTTGTAAGTGGATGTGATAAGGCAGTAGTCTGGATGGAATCTGCTTTAGGGATTTGTATTGAAGACTGCCAGAAGAAGAACAACGGCAGTGCTACACAATCGCCTGAAGTGGCTCCTTTAAGGGCTGTAACGCTCTCCTTTGTTGTGCAGTAAAATAAAACTCATTGTTATCGGACAAGTCATCGTGTCATTGTTGGTGAGTAACCATAATTAATTTTCTACTTACAGTACTTAGAACATGTGCGTACGTTTAGTGTCACTGTACACACACATTTACTGTATACTATTTTTGTTGCATTGTATGTATTTATTGCTGGTGGCATGTCTATCGTAATGGCTGTAACATGTGATATCGGAGACACTCAACATCTTTAAAATAATATTTAGGTTTTACTGTATATAAACAGTGTGTTTATATACATAATTTCAATGAATCTTACCCAATATCTAAGAGAATACAAAGGGATTATGCTGTATAACTCTGCGGGGAATATTTATAAACAGTGTGGGAGAGTTTATAAGGGCTTAAAATATATAAAAATAACCATAGAAACATATGGTTTCTACTTCGAGGATTTTTCACCTATCGCGGGGGGGTCTGGAACGCAACCCCCGCGATCGAGGAGGGATTACTGTATATATGTGTGTGTGTATATATATGACAGCAACACTCATAACAGTGACAAAACAATTACATTAACAATCATGTTACGTTATTTTTAAAATGTTTCCTTTTCTTTTTCATAACTTCTTTAACACACTACTTCTCCGCTGCGAAGCGCGGGTATTTTGCTATTCAACAATATAATCAAAGAAAAAAAATCACTTGATTTACAAGTTGCTGTCAATGTGTTAAAAACTCAATTGAAAGGAAGTTGATGTATATTTTTGAAATGACGCAAAGGTAAGAAATGCTGCCTTATAACCCAAAGGTACCGGGTATGCTCAGAACTATTTATTGTAATGGCAATTAAAGATATGATGTCCCGTGACTGCTATCAGACTACCATGTGGAATTTGCACTTTGACAACAAAGACACCTGTGCAAAACGAGTGAAAAACGACAGATTTGAGGCAATTTTGCACATCTGGCAACATTTTGTTGAGAACTGTGTTTTGAGTTTTGTTGAGACTGGACAAAGGCAGAACTGTAACAACAGACAGCTTCTTCACAGCACTTCTGCTGGCTAACAGACTGCTGCACTGCAACACAACTCTCCTTGGCACCATTAAGTGTGACAAGAACTTCCACCTGCAGCTAAAGTCACTTTAGTACACAAGTAAATTCGCTATGATAGTGTATTAGATTCACACAGGTAAATCATGTTTTCTTGGTATCTTGTTGTAACTTGAATTTTTTGTTATTCATTTGTTTATTCTTGAATAAAGGCACACTTGTTTCATTATACCTTTGCAAAAGTGTTTATTTTATATTCCAGTAACCACCTGAATGAGATTCAACCTGTCTCTGCCTCTCTCCCACACGTACACACACAGTCAAACATGAAAACTCCACTATTTGAAAACGCTATTCCACTTGAATACGAGTTGTCATTTGATCTTGCCTGTACTATAGGAAGTGTGTCTGCATTTTCAGTATCATGCACCATAACGTGACGTACACACAAGATCGAAAAAAAAAAAAAAATCACAAAGTTTGTAATGGATTATAACTTAATACACCCATGGAGATTCCTGAATACAAATTCAAGAGAATATTCTTTCTTCTCATCAGTACGTCATAGTTACTCAAGAATTCATTATTTCTTCATTGATAATAATCATTATCTAACTATCAAAGCTTGTAAGTACGACATTATTGTCATCTTTAATCATGCAACTTTTATCTTGGAGCTTGAATGACTACGTCCTGCACACTCATTTTGTATCTGGCGTCTTAGCTTCCTGGCGTTAGCAGATGTGAACTTTACAGAGTTCATCTCCAAACAAATTGATTATCTTTTAGAAACTAACACTTTTTTCTTTATATTTTATGATGAAAGTAGCTATTCTGTTAATTGATTGAATTGGGGATTACAATGTTGTTGTTTAATATTTTATGATATTTTATATTTTATTTAGTTACATATAACCTCAAAAATTGTGGTTAATGAAAAAATTACTTTTGCTTTTTAGTGCATTTATAACTAAATGACATAAAATAATTTTATTAAAAATTTTTTTTTTTTTTTACTTTAGTTTGAGTATTTTGTAAATGATTTTTCTTTAATTGTTTTTCATGAATGGGAAGCTTCTTTAAATGTATTACATAATATATTTTCTTTGCAGAATTATTTGAATACTAAATATTATATATATATATATATATATATATATATATATATATATATATATATATATATATATATATATATATATATATATATATATATATATATATAGTCTTTTTTTTTCTGTTCAAGCTCTTATGATATTAGCACTCAGCTGCAAGCAAAAAAAAAATATATATAGATGAAAGAACGGCAAGCTTACGGCAATGCTTCCTCACTATTAGTGCTGAGAGGTATACCGGTTCATACCAAAGCCATTTTTTATTTTTGTTATGATATGGATTTTTCTTATACCACAACACCAGTTTAAATAGCATAAACAACATTCGTAACATGGAGCACCGGAAAACTGTTTAACGGAGGGACCTTTTTCACTGCTACACTGCTAACATTGGTGGAGGTATTCAGGGGTGAAAAGGGACAGAGAACCTTCTGAAACTGAAGCTATAGAAGACAATAAAGTTGAACGTGATGACACAGAAGCATTTTGTCGAAAAAAGGAGCCATGTCTGTTGTCTGGAGATACTTTGGTTTTAAAAGGTCGGATGTGGACCAAACAACTATTTACTGCAAATGTTGTCAAGCTAAAGTTGTCACCGAAGGCAGCAACATGAGCAATTTGTTGCACTACCTTAGCTGTAAACATGCTTTGGAGTACCATTAATGTATGGAACTAAGACTGGCACCCTCCACGTCCTCAGGTAAAACTGAAAAAGTTAGAGGACACTCGAGTCAGATGTCACTTGTAGACGCGTTTGCTAAAGGTACTGCCTACGACAAACAAAGCAAGCGGTGTATCAAGATAACCAACGCCATTACAGTGTCAGTGGACACATATTGTTAACATTAACAGAAAGTGTAGTTGGTTTACAAAAAATATTTACTATTTATTCCTTTTCTAAGACATGTTCAGCGCAATACAACTTTTGACAAGCACCACTGGATATTTTACTAAGTTTAAATACCTCTTTGGATGATTGAAAATATGTTTGCAAAATTTGTTCAATAAAAATGTTCTATATTTTGAAAACTATCACTTTATAGGGCCATGGAAACCTGTATTAAGATTTGTGTGCACATTAACATTTTTTTTTGTACAATGTACAATTCTCATGACAGTGGAATAGGTTATTCTTAGCCAGTCTGCTGCAGTAATTGCAGTGGAAAATGTGGCTAACATCCACTCATGCATAGGAAAAAATTCAGTTGAATACCGCAAAACTGGTATAATTTTGAAAAATACCGTGATATAGAATTTTGGTCATAACGCCCTGCACTACTCACCATGATCATCAAGTCTGCTCCTTCGCAAGAATAAACAATTCGGAATTCATATTTACCCACTCCACTCACGGGAAGAGGCAGGTGAGGGCAATCCAATGTGTCTGTCTGATACTATATTCTCTCTCCATCATTGTTGTGTGTGTATTAATTGGAATCGAATATCCATTGATTATGGCGAAATTTGTTACATAATTGCATCAGTTTTGACAGATTATTGTCATCGATACTGAACATGTATGTAACATTTGAAGAAATTCGCTTCCCCAAAAGTGGGTTTAAAATCAGTTGCGAGATTTGACCCAGACAAACAGACAGAGGAGTCAAGTTAAATAAAATCATTTAAAAAGACAGGCTCTACAATCCAAATTTAACCTCTTGACAACAAAAGAAACTGAACAACTGATTACTAAACTGTGACATTACTATTGTAAACATAGAGAGAAAGCTTATAAGATTTTAGCTCAACAAATCCACAAGAAATATGTTTGCAGCTCTATAACAGAAATTGCCAATGCAACTGAAGATAAAATCATTGACCATAAAAATATAACTCTCACATTTAGGGAGTACTATAAGTAATTTTATTCTACTCAGTTTAAAGAAGATGAGACAAAATCTTACTCCAAAATTTTACTTTGCAGGATGAAGGGGCAGACTCACCATAAACTACAGTCATGCATTCAAGGTTAATCCCTTCTTTGTGAGAAATATTATCACTGAATGTTGCTCTAAATATAGCATTATCTTACTTAATTCCAACAACAACTCTGCTGACATCCTGTCTCTTGGAATGTTAAGACTCACACTGAGCCACAACTGTGCATTAATAACCATGAGACCCGTCACAAAATGTCCAGACTTGTTTCAACATGCTTGCAACTTTCTTTCATACTCAGGAAGATAAATTCTTGAACACCCATCACATAAGTAATCATACAGGAAGCTTTCCTTTTAATTATTGTGTTCACGTACAGCAATGAAATGAAAAATTTACTGTATATGAATGAGGATAAGCCGAAGATATAAGAATAAGAGTGTAAGAAGAAACCTTCCCTTCTTGTTGGGGACATGTTCATAGCGCATAAAATATCAAGCATGAAGAGAGATCAATAATGATGACTCTGGCTGTTACACCAGGTATCCCAACATCAAGGCTGCAGCCAAATGAAGTATGTATGAACAAGCGGTTTAAAGTGTCAGCAAAATGTGGCAGGAGTGGATGACATCTGGTGAGGCCGATTTAAAAAATGGAAAGGGAAATGGGAAAATCTAGCGAAAAGGGAAATCTTAAGAAGCCAGATATACAGGTGGTAGCAAAATAGGTAAACAATGCATGGGTAGATATCCAATAGAAATGGTTAACCATTCGTTTTTGAAGTGTGGCATCAGCAATGCCATGAATGGAACAGAAGATTATGCAATATATGAAGTCAATGGGGCAGACACCACTGACATAGATGAAGAAGATAGCGATGAATGCACCTGTAATGACGATATAGCAAATGAAAAACAAGTGAAATAATGAAGGGGCGGATTTTAAAAGATTTTGATAACTTTAGCAAGCATTTTCAATAAATTCTGAAGGACTATGTTTTTGATCATATCTTGCATATCAATAAGCTTATGTTTTCCATAACCAATTTCATTTTCAATTTTCACATTTAACTTATCTGCAAGTAACACATTTTTCATAATATTCTGGTTAAAAATTCAACTGTTATTTTATCCACAAACAAATGGAAACACAAACCTGTTTTTTGAAGTAGATGGTAATAGTGATTTTGTCCATCGTTCACAGTTCTGAAGTTTAGATTTCAGTTCATTCATTTCAGCATCTTTAAACTGGAGCTCAGACTGCAGTGACTGCACCTGCCAAAGCAATCGTAACATGTATGCAAACAGTAGATAAGCTTTCTTAAGAAGCCATTTAAAACATGACAACCCATGATTAATATAAGAACAACAGAATAAGCGGCAACTTTATACATAACATATTCATGAAACGCAGGTGCAAGTAAATATTAACACCAGTCTTCAAATTCCCTCTTTTTACAATACCACATCAAGAAGACAGCAAACTTATTAGATTCTGGATTTCACTAGCATTATATGTGTAGATTTCACTACAGTAACAAACAATGAGGCTACAACCTTTTTCAGAAGCTCTTTTTCTTTCTCATATTGTGACTGCATTTTTTCCTTCTCCACCAGGAGCTGGGATCTCTTCTGAAAATCATGCTCTTGCTCTAGCTGCCTCAAGGAATCCCTCAATACTTTGATTTCACCCATTTTCATTAATACATGCTCTTCAGTTTCTTTCACCTGTTGCAGTTAGAAAAAAAACAAAAAAAAAAAAAAGACAAGCATAGATTTAACTTGACAAATGCCCATAATACCAGTGACTACGTGCAAATTGTACACAAAATCACAGATAACCAGAACAAAAAAAAATGAAAAGTGAGATCTAAGTGAAAATGTTCTTTAAGCATCTGAACAGTGCCTTGACCCATTTTTTTAAATCTGCTTATCCAGAGCAGGATTATGATATGCAGAAAAAAATATATAATTATGAATAATTTCTTTAAATAAAAATTATATAGCATGTGTGGAATGCACCACAGGTATAATGTACATCTCAGTCACTGAGAGATAATTAAGAGTGAAGCAACACACACCTTCCTCCTATTCCTCGCTGAGAAGCGCTCCTGGCAGATCCCAGCAAAGTGTTCATCCACTCTCACTCCCGCAATCTCAAAAGACTTTTCTTACTACAGCTCAAGCATGGACCTTATCACCTTAGTTATTTGCTTGCTTCTTTTCTGAACTACACAAAAATTAAATATGACCATTTTTGACTGTCCAAAAAAGTGCATTCAGAAAGAGAGGAATAGATTTTGATGCAATCAAAAAGTAAGGCAAAAGTAAAAATATTTCTCAACACATGTAAATATTTAAAAATTCTCTACAATTACTATGACCAACATAAACACATGAAACTGTTGTTTTGCTACAAAATCTTTTCTAGTTCTTTTGAGGTAAAAATCAAATCAATATCATTGTATTCTGGAGCTACTGAGTTTAAAATGCACAAACATCCAGTGAAAATCCAGATTTTAGTGAGGTTGTGTGAAATTTTTTTTTCTAGATAATTAAACACAGAAAATACAAAATTATAGTAGCATATATTCAAAGTTGGACAATACTATAATTAAAAATAGGTATGGAGATTTTTGTGTAATGTTAAAACATAAATGTTCAATTTTATTTTAAATAGGGGGCTTCGCCCCCTGCTTGCTTCGCTTGCCAACCCCCCCTGCCTGCACCAAGCATCAGCAACTTCACATCTCTGCCGCTCGCATATGTGGATTTCACTTTCACCAAACAACAAAACTTTTATTTTAAAACTTCTTCATTGGGAAGAAACACTACATTTCCCTGATGGTAACATGAATTAGACGATCTACAATTCTTCGACTTAAAGTTTAAAGCCAAACGCTATCTGCATACTTCTGTCATATCACCTCTGTCCATATATTCCATCTCTTTTCGCTTTTACCTTTTCGTCAATATCGCATTGAATTTTGATTCCATGTTTGGAATTTCATTGTGACAACGCAAAATATAACTGCTCGTGAGTGAATATCGGTTCTTTCACTTTACACGAACTGTGTCTAACAATAGCATTCACACATATGAGAAATGATTGAACCGTGTACACGATTGTAAATGTTTTAGATGTGGGCAGGACTTTTCCAAATCTTTTTGCATAAAGTCTTGTCTCACGGGGATTGAAATTTTCTCTCGCAGGATTTCACTTTCATCAAACAACAAATCTTTTCATTTTCATGGATAATCCTCTTCACTGGGAAGAAATATTACTTTTCCCTGATGGCAACATGAATTAGACGATCTACAAGTCTCCAACTTAAGTTTAAATCCGAACAATACTGTATATTTGATCTCTTTCCGCTGTTCCGTTATTTCACGGAGTAATAATTTCCATTTGTTTATGATAATGCGATCTTGACTATCATTTTTTTGACACTTTCAAATTGTTGTACTTTCACTATCTCTAACCTGCTCTGCATGTGTATTGCACCAATGTTTTTGAAATCTTTACGACGTTCTACTTTGTCATCTACTGTTTGTCTTTTATTTCCAGCCCTGGTCGTGTTTAATCTTGGCACAAAGTCTCATCTCGCAGGATGTAAAAGTGTCTCTCTGAAAAAAAATCAAATCTCGTCTCTCTTACCAAGATTTTTTTTTTTATAATACAGAGATAATAAGAATAAAAACAAGATTTAAGATAATACATACAGATCTACAGTGATCCCTCGCTATATCACGCTTCGACTTTCGCGGCTTAACTCTATCGCGATTTTTTCTCATACACGCTTACATCACTACGCATTTGCTTTCTGAGAACTTTTATCTGAGCCCTACGATGGCTCCTAAACGTTCTGCTTTTTCTAAGCCTTCTGACAATAAAACTAAGCGCAGGAGGAAGATTCTTACTATCCAGGAGAAGGTGAAACTCTTGGATATGATTAAAGATGGCAATACCCTACAAAAGCTTCCTCACGCATATGAAAAGACAGCGCCAGCAACTGCCTATCAAGATGTTCTTCAGCTGCGCACCCAGATACCCACTGCCTACTCCTAGTACTCCTTCAGCGGAAGAAGACAACAACGCACCTGCTGAAGATACTGCACCACCTCTGAAGACTCTCCTACTGAGGTCGTGCCTTCATAGGTTAGTGGTTGTGTGTAAGAACAGTGTGTGTTTGTGTGCAATTAAATGTACTATATAAAACTGTTCGGGATTGTCCTTCCGTCCCGTGAGTGCAAAGCGTAGCAGTATTCCGCTTATTACAGACTTACTACTTGCGGCTTGAGTGGAGCGGGCGATGTGAGCAGAGTTCTGATGCTCTCATCGTTCCCTTGCTTTTGTGCACGATGCGCTGGAAAAATAGACAAAATTTTGTCTCTGGAAATAATTTATGTTGATGGAGTACAAATGCCTCACCGCGTAGTAAATATCAGGGGAGATGGTGCTTGCTTATTCTCATCTAAAGCTTATTTAGTGCGCCTAGTAATATATTTGTAACGTCTAATATGTCTTATTTTCTCTTATTTTGTCTAATATATTGGGTAATATGAGTGTAATGGTGACTAAAGGGTGTTATTTCATGTCTAGAGGGCTCTAATAATGTTAAAAAAACATATTTAGAAGGTCATAAACAGGTTTTCTATATTCTAACTGCGAAAATAATCGATTTATAAATAAAGAATCCTACTTCGCGAAAATTCATTTATCACGGTAGAGTCTGGAACGGATTAACCGTGATAAACGAGGGTTCACTGTATACTAATAAAAGGCAAAGCCTTCACTCACTCACTCACTCACTCACTCATTCATCATTAATTCTCCAACTTTCTGTGTAGGTAGAAGGCTGAAATTTGGCAGGCTCATTCCTTATAGCTTACTTAAAAAAGTTGGGCAGGTTTCATTTAGAAATTCTACGCGTAATGGTCATAACTGGAACCTATTTTTCTCCATATACTGTAATGGACGTTAGCTCGATGGCCGTAGGGGGTGGAGCTACGTGTCTCGTCATCATGCCTCCCACGTAATCACGTGAACCGACTGTGAAGGCATTACGTAGAAAACAAGGAGGAGCTCCAAAGAGCGCTGAAGAAAACATGCATTACACAATTGAGAAGGCAGCGAAACAATAAGCAGCGAGCAAGTGACGCATACAAGCATATGCAGCTACTGCGGAAACAAAGCACGGTGTAAACCGTAAGTTTAAATTAAGTTCATAGACAGGCTGCCGCTGCCGTTTGTCATGCCCACTACTAATACGATATTTGCGGGATACAAGTTTAATGAGAGGACACAGGGTATAATTGAGAGTTTTGATCACTATGTAACTAAGTTAAAATTGCTGGTGAAGGACTGTGCTTATGCAAATTCCGAGAGACTGTTTGTGGGGGGTGATTGACGTCATCATCTCCCCTCCCATTCACCTCATTTCATTCACTTCGTTTCACTCTGAGCTGAGCTCCGCAGCGAACGCGGTCTTGCGGAAGCAACTTTGTTACGCTGCCACCAAATACTCACAGAAAAATCCACAAATTAATACACACGCTGTCTCTAGGGTTTCTCCACACTCTGAATCCTCCAGGCACTACTGAGCATAATCTAATTTTGAGGGTTGGGACACCACTAATATTACTGAGAACCTTACTGCCACCGAGACTTTGTAAGGGCACGAGACTCCAGGTCACGTGTCTGCAAAAGAACCTAATTGAGGCAACTATTTTTACAGGAAGTTGCTCAGGGGAGAGAGTTTGTATTCCTTGCATCCCCTTGAAGCTTCGATGCATGTGCTCCATAATGCGTTAAAAAAATAACGCATTTAATCACACTTTGCATTCCAAGCAAAGGGGAACTTTTGTCAATGCATGATTTCCTGGTACATCGATTACATTGATGCACACATCAGAGCTACAAAATGGAAGAGTGCGAAGAAAGCGCGTTGCTAGGAATGATCGGAGGCAAATTTCATTTCAAAAGACTACCCGATGGAAGCCTTGATAAAAGCGTGGTTTTGTGCAAACAGGAGTTTGCAGACCACCGAAGCACTTCAACCTTATGGTTCCATCTAAATGCAAAACATGTTACAGCGAGCACAGAAACTGTGTATGCTGTTACCACTAGCAGTGCGAGTTCAAGTACCAACAAAAGGTGTCGGCAGCCCAAACCTGATGAAATGACTGGCTTCAGGACCAAAATTTAAAAAGTCAACATCGGTCAACATTAAAATTCTCTCGCAAAATGGATTGCTTTGGACTGTAGACCACTAACAGTGGTGGAAGATAGGGGGTTAGAAAATGTGCTACAATTAACCTCAGGTGATCCAACTTTCCAACTGCCGTGCCGAAAGACTATTTCAAGTAAAATTCTACAGCTTTATGACACTGAAAAGCAAGCAAATTTAGATGCATTACAGAAAGCGGACTTTGTGGCTCTTACTGGAGATCATTGGACGTCCGTGACCGTTAGTAATTTTAATTACATCTAATTACAGAATGTTCAATGATTACACTGTTTTAGCCAAATGTACAAAATAATTTGGGCTAAGGTTACTCAGAATTTAAAGGTGAACATGGTCAAATTACCTTTTATGTTTCTGCCTTATTTTTTTAAGAGGAAAAACTGCACTTTATGTTGAAATTTTTCTTATTATTTAAAGACAATACCATTCTGAACATGTACTTAAAGTACTTAGAATACCATTTTATTTTTAAGTCTGCCCAATTTTAGCCAGGGATGATATTTTTTTTTCTGTTTTGAATTGAAATGCAGTTTAAATGCATTTTTTTCAGAAATTAAAAGAGCTTGAGTTTACAATATTCATGTCCATGTCTATTATTTGATTCTGTCACCCACTAAAACCCTTTTACATTAAAAAAAAAAACCTTTGGGGCAAATTTACTTGTGTGATTACATGCGATTGATCAAGATTAATTAATTACAAAGCCTCTAATTAATTATATATTTTTTTTAATTTAGTCCCACCCCTAATATATATATATATATATATATATATATATATATATATATATATATATATATATATATATATACATACAGTAATCCTCGCTATATCGACTTTGACTTTCGGTTTCACTCTATCATGATTTTAAATGTAAGCACATCTAAATATATATCACAGATTTTTCGCTGGTTCGCGGATTTCTGGACAATGGGTCTTTTAATTTATGCTACACGCTTCCTCAGTTTGTTTGCCCTGTTGATTTCATACAAGGGACGCTATTGGCGGATGGCTTAGAAGCTACCCAATAAGAGCATGTATTACATATTAACTAAAACTCCTCAATGCTATAAGATATGCATCCTCATGAGCTTGATTGTTTGCTTGTCTCTGCCTCTCTCTCACCCTCTTTGACATTCTCTGCGCCTGACAGAGGGGCTGTTTGCTTAAAAGATACTGACGCTCCTCTATAAAATGCCGGCAAACTTAAAAGCACACGTATTGATTTTTTGATTGTTTGCTTTTCTTTGCGAGCGCTCTCTCCCTCTGAAATTCTCTGCTCCTGAAGAGAAGAAGATCTATTTGCATTCTTTTAATTGTGAGAAAGAACTGTCATCTCTGTCTTGTCATGGAGGACAGTTTAAACTTTGACTAAAGGGTGTTATTTCATGTCTACAGGGCTCTAATAATGTTAACAGTGTGGGAGAGTTTATAAGGGCTTAAAATATATAAAAATAACTACACAAACATATGGTTTCTACTTCGCAGATTTTCGTCTATCGCGGGAGGTTCTGGAACGCAACCCCCACGATCGAGGAGGGATTACTGTATACATACATACACATACATATACACAGGGTGGGCCATTTACATGGATACACCTAAATAAAATGGGAATGGCTGGTGATATTAACTTCCTGTTTGTGGCACATTAGTATATGTGAGGGGGGAAACTTTTCAAGATGGGCGGTGACCATGGTGGCCATTTGGAAGTCGGACATTTTGGATCCAACTTTTGTTTTTTCAATAGGAAGAGGGTCATGTGACACATCAAACTTATTGGGAATTTCACAAGAAAAACAATGGTGTGCTTGGTTTTACCATAACTTTATTCTTTCATGAGTTATTTCCAAGTTTCTGACCAAACTCCAATATCACATCCGAATATCACACCTGCGTGACAGGTACAGGATGGCCACAACAACTGCCCGAGTCACACCAGGAACACACAATCCTTCCATCAGTGCTCAGACTGTCCGCAACAGGCTGAGAGAGGCTGTACTGAGGGCTTGTAGGCCTGTTGTAAGGCAGGTCCTTACCAGACATCACCAGCAACAACTCCGCCTATGGGCACAAACCCACCTTAGCTGGACCAGACAGGAGTGGCAAAAAGTCCTCTTCACTGATGAGTCACGGTTTTGTCTCACCAGGGGTGACGGACGGATTCATGTTTATCGTCGAAGGAATTGAGCACGTCTTGGACCTGTTGGATCGCAGGGTGAGGGCTAGGGCCATTCCCCCCAGAAATGTCCAGGAACTTGCAGGTGCCTTGGTGGAAGAGTGGGGTAACATCTCACAGCAAGAACTGACAAATCTGGTCCAGTCCATGAGGAGGAGATGCACTGCAGTACTTCAAGCAGCTGGTGGCCACACCAGATACTGACTGGTACTTTTGATTTTGAGCCTCCCTTCATTCATGGACACATTGTGAAACATTTTTAGTTTATGTCTTATGGTGTTGACTCTTTTAGTGTTCATACAAATATTTACACATTAAGTTTACCGAAAGTAAAAACAGTTGAAAGTCAGAGGACGTTTTTTTTGCTGAGTATTTATATATATATATATATATATATATATATATATATATATATATATATATATATATATATATACTGCTCAAAAGAATTAAAGGAACACTTTTAATCAGAGTATAGCATAAAGTCAATGAAACTTATGGGATATTAATCTGGTCAGTTAAGTAGCAGAGGGGGTTGTTAATTAGTTTCAGCTGCTGTGATGTTAATGAAATTAACAACAGATGCACTAGAGGGGCAAAAATGAGATGACCCCAAAAACAGGAATGGTTTAACAGGTGGAGGCCACTGACATTTTTCCCTCCTCATCTTTTCTGACTGTTTCATCACTAGTTTTGCATTTGGCTACAGTCAGTGTCATTACTGGTAGCATGAGGCGATACCTGGACCCTACAGAGGTTGCACAGGTAGTCCAACTTCTCCAGGATGGCACATCAATACGTGTCATTGCCAGAAGGTTTGCTGTGTCTCCCTGCACAGTCTCAAGGGCATGGAGGAGATTCTAGGAGACAAGCAGTTACTCTAGGAGAGCTGGAGAGGGCCATAGAAGGTCCATAACCCATCAGCAGGACCAGTATCTGCTCCTTTGGGCAAGGAGAAACAGGATGAGCACTGCCAGAGCCCTACAAAATGACCTCCAGCAGGCCACTGGTGTGAATGTCTCTGACCAAACAACCAGAAAGACTTCATGAGGGTGACCCAACGGCCCCATGTCCTCTAATGGGCCCTGAGCTCACTGCCCAGCAGCATGCAGCTCGATTGGCATTCGCCATAGAATACCAGAATTGGCAGATGCACCACTGGTGCCCTGTGCTTTTTACAGATGAGAGCAGGTTCACCCCGAGCATGTGACAGAAGTGAAAGGGTCTGGAGAAGCAATGGAGAACATTATGCTGCATGTAACATCATTCAGCATGAGCAGTTTGGTGGTGGGTTAATGATTGTCTGGGGAGGCATATCCATGGAGGGTCACACAGACCGCTACAGGCTTGACAAAGGCACCTTGGCTGTCATTAGGTATCAGGATGAAATCCTTGGACCCATTGTCAGACCCTATGCTGGTACAGTGGCTCCTGGTGCACGACAATTCCTGGCCTCATGTGGTGAGATTATGCAGACAGTTCCTGGAGGATGAAGGAATTGATACCATTGACTGGCCACCACACTTTCCTGACCTAAATCCAATAGAACACCTCTGGGACATTATGTTTTGGTCCATCCAATGCCACCAGGTTGCACCTCAGACTGTCCAGGAGCTCAGTGATGCCCTGGTCCAGATCTGGGAGGAGATCCCCCACAACACCATCTGTCATCTCATTAGAAGCATGCACCGATGTTGTCAGGCATGTATACAAGAACACAGGGGCCGTACATAGTGCTGCGTACAATTTTGAGTTGCTGCAATTAAATTTTGGCAAAATGGACTAGCCTGCCACATCATTTTTTCACTCTGATTTTTGGGGCGTCTTTGAATTCAGGGCTCTGTAGGTTGATCATTTTCATTTCCATCAAACGATGTGGCATCCTTTCGTTCCTAACACATTACCCAGTCTATATCAGTATAGATATCCAGGAGGATTTCTTTTTCCCATTGAGATCTGATGTGTTTTCAAAGTGTTCCTTTAATTTTTTTGAGCAGTTTATATACATATATATATGTATATATACATGTATATATACATTGTTTACTCATAACTGTTAAGAAATGACAGGAAAATACCAACTCAATTCTATTCACGGGGGTTATAGGAACCTTCCATATTTTATGCATTATCATCTAATAAATATTCATACATTTTATAGAACTAGGAAAATGGCTCATATATATCTATACTAATAAAAGGCAAAGCCCTCACTCACTCATCACTAATTCTCCAACTTCCCGTGTGGGTGGAAGGCTGAAATTTGGCAGGTTCATTCCTTACAGCTTCCTTACAAAAGTTGGGCAGGTTTTATATCGAAATTCTACGCGTAATGGTCATAACTGGAAGCTGTTTTCTCCATTTACTGTAATGGAGATGAGCTTGAACGCGTGGGGCGGAGTTTAGTGTGACATCATCACGCCCCACGTAATCACGCAGTACATAGAAAACCAGGAAGACCTCCAAAAAGTGCTGAAGAAAACATGCATTATATAATTGAGAAGGCAGCGAAACAATAAGAAGCGAGCGAGTGACATATACAACCATATTCATGAGTTCTGCTACTTCGGAAACAAAGCACAATGTAAACCTACACTTTAGATTAAGTTCATAGACAGGCTGCGCTGGCGTTTGTAATTTAGTGCCTGCCCATATAAGGCCGTCCATCAGCGGCAATCCAATAGCAAACTCCACTAAATATTCACGGGTGAAGGACTGTGCTTATGGAGAGGAAGATGAGATGGTCAGGGTGGTGTTTGACACAAACTCAGAGAAACTGCGAGAGAAAGTTTTAAGTGCCAGGACTAAGGTAACATTAAATACAGCCATGGACATAGCACGAGATGGCACCAGCACAGCTGGGAACCTTCGATGCATGTACACCGAGCGGCTCACGTGAACTGGCGAGTGCACAGATAAAAGCAACAGTTCCAAAGAGCGCTGAACAAAACGAATTACACAATTGAAAAGGCAGCAAAAATATGAAGCGTCTGATAAGCATATTCATAAATCCAGCTACTGCGGAAACAAAGCACACGGTGGAAAAAGTCAATGTCCGCTAAAGGAAGACAGTGTAAAAAAAGCCCGTGCATGCAGTGTGTCAGGTCTCAGATAAAGAAGAAGACGAGCTGTTTATTGATGCAGTAAGAAACGAATCGATGAAAGAAACCTGTCATCTTTACAGCGATTGACAAACACGGAATGTAACTTGAACACAACACATCCTACAAATACGAACCTGATTGAAAGAAATAATGATAATCAAATCCTTGATGACAGCAACACTCAGTAACACTCACAAAACAAATACTGTATATTGACAGTCATGTTACGTTATTTTTAAAATGTTCCCTTTTCTTTTCTAGCTTTTTAACACACTACTTCACCTGCGATACGCGGGTATATATATATGTATATATATATCCCGATCTACATACTCGAATAATGGATACTTTATTCGCCATCAATGATTGTTTTGGTAAAGCCATACTCAGTGTATTCATTAGATGAGCGGTAAAAAGTAAGAGCGAGGGAGGATGACTTATTGAGGCATGCAGGCTGTAGTGCGCGTCAACTCTATCTGAATTGCGCGATCACATTTGAAAAAATATATCTTTTCAAGTTCTATTTAGTCCATATGTGTCAAACTCAAGGGCCCGGGCCACATCCGGCCCGGCGTGTAATTATATCCGCCCGCAGATCATTTTATATACTGTATTATTGTTATTAATGGCCGGGTATATGAAGCGCTGGTAACACAATAAACTACAGATCCCATAATGCAGCGCTTCAGCTGCCTTGCTAACACTTACGCGTTAATCAAGTCTAGCTTATGATGCTGCAAGTTATTGCGAAGCTAGCTCACGCGATGCTGAGAGAAAAGTTGATTCTGAAAATAGAGCCTTTAAAACCGATGGGAGGCTGAGTATATGTTTACTGAACCCGTGTGTCTCATTTGTGGAGCTAATGTGGCTGTAATTACAGAATTTAATCTAAGACGGCACTATGAGACAAAACATCAGGGTAACCTGAATGCAATGCAGAAGATACAGAAAGCAGAATAATTAAATAAGAATCTGACACTTCAGCGGACGTTTTACCGTGCACAATCACAAAGTGATTTCAAGTGAAGCTGCTTTTATGGGAGACACAAATGCACCAGTGCACCTTGCCCACTTTCCCTGTTGCCAAGTAATGTTAAACCAAGTCGTCACTACGGTGTTCCCAAATACGCACTTTGCTGATAAACTGAGCGCACTGAGTTTGCATGGCGCTTTGGTGACTTTGAAGAACAAAAAAAGTCCGTCTACATGCGGCTCGAACCTTGTGCATGTTTGGTAGCACATATCTGTGTGAGAAGCTCTTCTCAGTGATAAAGACTAACAAAACAGCACACAGGAGTCGCCTCACTGATGAGCACCTGCAATCCATCCTGAGAATCTCCACAACACAGAACCTCACACCAAACAGAAACGAACCTGTTGCCAAAAAAAGATGCCAGGTGTCCAGCTCTAAAATGACATATGAGCAAAGACAACTGAATGATTTGATTTGTTATTGCTGAAAGGAACACATTTTATTTATATTTCCAGGTTTTGTTATGCAGCATGTTCATATTTGAATTTGTATAATTTTGACAGGATATATTTTTATGGAGAGCAAAATCTTTTGGGATATTTAAAATCTAAGTTTATTTTTATATAAAATTACATAAGAGTAAAGAAATTTGAATGTTTGTTCTTTTAACGTTTACTTTATTTCTAACTTGTATAATTTAGACAGGATATATTTTTATGGAGAGCAAAATATTATAAGTTGTTTAAGGTTTGAGTTGATTTATTCAGAATAATATTCCTGTCTGTTTTACCATTCCTACCAAAGATATTTCTGTCGACTAAATAAAAATTCCTTCTATTTAAAATTTAAATAGAACTTGAACAAATACGATAGTTCATAATATCCACGCAGACTTGCACGTAAGAGCGGAGTTATCCGTTTTAACAAGCAGCGTATTGCACTGATACAAAATAGCTGTGTGTGTATATATGTAGATATGTATGTATATGTATATATATGTTTATATATGTGTGTGTGTATGTATATATATATATGTATTTGTGTGTATATATATGTATGTATATATGTATATATGTAGATATATATATATGTATGTATATATGTGTATATGTATAGATATGTATATATATGTATATATGTGTATATGTATAGATATATATATATATATATATATATATATATATATATTGTCAGGGATGCCAGGGGCCATGACCCGCCGGGACGCCAGGAGGGACCGAAGAGGGTCAGAGCCCTGCCTGGATCACGTGGGGTTTGCCTTCCGGTTGCTTTGGGGCCACGGGTCAAGGGCATGGAAGCCCTTCCCTGTAGGAGCCCGTGGTCACCGCCAGGAGGCACCCCAATGCCTTGGGACTTGTTTCAGCACTCCCGCCACACCAGGAAGTGCTGGGGAAGACTTTGAGGATGCCCGAGAGCAGCCGGAGGACAGCCGACACTTCCGCACGCTGGGGCGTGGTCAGAGAAGGAATGCCGGGAACACCAGGTGCTCATCCGGTCGTCTATAAAGGGGCCATCTCCATTCATTCGGGCTGGAGTCGGGTGGAAGGAGGACGAAGCAAGAGGAGTGTGGAGGCGGCCCAAGAAAGGCATTGTGGCCAGGACTGTGACTGTTTTGGGGTATTGTGCACTGAACTGGGTCTTTGTGACCATTATTTGGGGTCTTTGTGACCGATGGACTGTAAATAATTTGTAAAATAAACGCGTGTGGTGTTTTAAAACAAGATGTCCGCCTGTCTGTGCCCGGTATGCTTCACAATATATATATATATATATATATATATATATATATATATATATACATACATACATACATACACATATATATATATATTATACACACACACATATATATTATATACACACACACACACACACACACACACACACAGTGGAACCTCGGTTTATGAAGCATAATTGTTCGAAACGTGCTCGCAATCCAAAGCACTCATATATCAAAGCCAATTTCCCATACGAAATAATGGAAACTCAGATGATTCGTTCCACAACCCAAAACTATTCATATAAAAATGATTAATATAAAATATAAAGTAAAAATACATAAAACAAATTAACCTGCACTTTACCTTTAAAAAGAATCATGGCTGGGGTGAGTGAGTTTCTAAACTCATGTGGGATTCCACCCAACAGGACGACATGCGGAAGAGTGTCCTAAAGCAATCGCAGTCTCCCCAGTGCTGTAGCAGTTCACGTATAAGCGCATCCAAAAGATCACAGACATGCTATGTTTCGCCGTCAATGGGTTATACAAGGAACATTATAAAGATCCCGCTACAATAAATAACAGCGCTTTTGCTGTTTCAAGCTGAAGGCGGCTGGTGTTGTTAAAGTACTGAGATTCAGCTTCGTGTTTAGGGGCGCAAGATGGGGACTCACACTCCACAGCGCGCACACACACACATACACACAGTCACAATGCTGTAGTAAACAGTATACGCTCGTACGGATGTTGACTATATGAGTGAGGCACACAGACTCAGACGGAGAATAGGAGACAATTGCCCTCAAGAGAAGAGAGAGACACGCTGCGCGCGAGCAAGAGAGACAAGGAGAGAGAGGCGAGAGCGAGAGAGATAAGGAGAGAGAGAGAGGCGAGTGCGCGAGATAAGGAGAGAGAGAGAGGCGAGTGCGCGAGATAAGGAGAGAGAGACGTGCGGGAGAGAGAAAGACGCGTGTGCGTGAGAGAGAACCATCAGCTCAGCTGTGATCACATGACGCTCAGCAGACAAAGGGTATCCATACTGCTCGTATTGCAAGACATCGCTTGTTTATCTAATCAAAATTTATTAAAAAATTTTGCTCATCTTGCAAAACACTCGTAAACCAAGTTACTCGTAAACCGAGGTTTCACTGTATAACTAAAATATTACACTGACACAAATACTCAGACCCTTTGCTATAACACTTGAAATCTGGCTCAGGTGCATCATATCCTATTGACTATCACTGACCTGTTTGGACACCTTGTCTGCAGATAACCTGTGGTAAATTCAGTTGATTGCACAGGACGAAGAATGGCACACACCTGACTGTATAAGGTTCCAGAGGTGACAATAGGAATCAAAGCAAAAACCAAGACATATGACTGAATGAATTGCCTTCATAGCTTAAAGACAGGATTTTAGCATAAGGCTGCACAATAACAAAATATGAAAAAAGTGAAGAGGTCTGAATGCTTTTTGAAAGCACAGAATATTAAATATACATATACAGGTGCATCTCAATAAATTAGAATATCATTGAAAACTTAATTTATTTCAAGGGTTTCTTTTTATTTTGCTGATTATGGCTTACAGGTAATGAAAACTCAAAATTCAATTATGTGAATTTCCCCTTGGGATTAATAAAGTACCTATCTATGTATCTCAGAAAATTTAAATATTGTGAAAAAAGTTCAATATTGTAGACTCATGGGGTCACACTCCACTCAGCTAATTAACCCAAAGCACCTGCAAAGGTGTCCCGAGCCTTTAAATGGTCTCTCAGTCTTGTTCAGTACACCACACAATTATGAGTAAGACTACTGACTTTACAGTTGTCCAGAAGAGAGTCACTGACACCCTCCACCCTGAAATAAATTAACTTTTTGATGATATTCTAATTTATTGAGATGTACCTGTATATTACACACACACATATACTACATATATCAACACATATGTACACATAGAAAACTTTCTAAACCACATAAATTTATTAATAAGTGTACTCTGGAGCATTTACTATGATCACAAATAACTCCCCTTAATATCTCCAAGATGAATTAAAATTACCCTGGCTAGGACAACTGTCCTCTCTTTTAAATTTTAAGATATTGCACCTAGCCAATAATAACCTGTTGATCTGCTTTCAATGACTATGCACACACTGTATATGAGTTTAAAAGTTATACAAAAATAAGGTAGTTCATAATGTCAGTATATGTAAGCAAAGTTAGACCGTTGGAGAGCTGGCCCATTCCTTGGCTGGCATGTCTTTTTAAATGCACATTGCATAATAAGCTCGGCTTTTTGAATACTGGTGCTTTGCATTCAGATATGATCTCTAACTTTCCATTTCATTGTGCATTTACTTTTATAAAAGATTGCAGATTCTCACAGCATGTCACTGCTACCGTTAGTTTCAAACTGAAAAACAACACAGTAAAATCCTCTAAAGATGTGTCCAGATCACATAATGCAATGTGGTGGACATATCATTCATTTTTACACATTTGGCCAAATTTTAAATGTGTTATTTTTTTCTGCCAGGCCAAATAATTTCAGGGGCTGAAAATTTGGTTCATTGCTACTTTACATTACGTATTTAATGATACTGGGATAGACCTTAGCACACAACAACCCTAATTTATATTAAGAGGGACAGAAACTTCTTGGATGGATTAATGTTTTTCAGATAACTGACACTCCCGTTTGTTAACACATTCAAAACAACAAGAAATGGAAAGGGAAGTTAAAAAGAAAAGGTAATATTTCAGGACTTCTTTCAACAGCATACCTTTTGTTCAAGCTTGGTGCAATAACTCCTGAGATCATCACTTGCAGTAGTATATGGAGAACTCCTGGGTTTTTCAGCATTCGTTGCATTTTGCAGATCAGCTGTAAAAATGATCAACACCTTAATAATATAAGAACAAAACAAAGGTACCCTAAAAGACATAAAAATCACAGAAACATGAAGCACTAAAGAATTTCTAGAAATCTATAAGTTAACACTTATTAAACGTATGTTTGATACAGTGCTCATCAGTAGCTGATTTCATTAAATCAACAAAGTGCAGACCATTGAACAGCATAGGCAGGAACCCACAGGTTCCCATGAATTGCATTTTGAAACACTCATTTCATAACAAATGTGCTTTGTCATTTCTTATTATTTGAACACAAGGGGCTGGAGTTGCCTCAAAAGATTGCATATTGTAATCTTTTTAGTTAGCCAATAAAAGGTGTAATTTTGCTTGACTTCTCACTATATTCATAATGGCTAACACGGTACAACACCCTAATTACATTTAAGTTTTAGGCATAATACATTATGTCTTTAAAAATTCAAAGTAGCTGTACCACGTGATATGAAAGTAAAAAAACAAGAAACAAAAGTTACTCATTGTTCACCCTGCCTAATGCTAATATTTTCATGACTAAATCGCAATATTCACTGTCCGGCTTTAACTTCTATCTTTCTCTATACTATACAAAATTACCAGTTTGATTATAACATATGTAATACAAACTGATTTACAAATGTTTTTGTAAAGGAATGATTTTATCAGTCATTCACATCACAAATACATTGCCTTGTTGTGGTCTTCAAATTAAGAAACATTTGTGTGAAGAAACAAAAAAAAATCACCAAGGTCTTTACAAGCACTTATGTGACAGTCTTTGGAGAAAAGGTAACTGTAAAACATATAAACATATTTTGTGCTTCACTCTGCCTCCAAATTAGATTCAAATTAAATATTCACTACCAGTTAAAAAGCCTGGACACAACCAACAATTTTCATGTTTTGACTGAAATTGATACATTTTATCAAGCTATGATAAAACCGATTTAAAAATAGAGCCAAGACATTACTAATGTTGCTAATGTTTACTACTGCTTGAAATGACTAATATTCACATTTGACTGCAAAGCCCTCTTTTTAGCAGCCATTCCTTCAGTGTTCTAATAGTCAACCTCAGCATTGTAAATACTAATTGATTATTAGAGAAACCTTTGTGATTGCATTTGTACTGCTGAAATCTGTTATTCATTTCACTTGGCTAGCAAGGTCCTAACATTCCTAATGTTCAGTTCTGGGTTGAAAAACTGAGAAAATGAAATGGCTTTCTTAACAAACATGTTAGTCTACTATGTTCTGAATGACAGTTATTCCATGTGATCCTTGGTGATTAATAAAATATCTATCTATCTAGAAAATACTATTATGGTTAGCATCCTGAAATCATCTTCTGATGTACTTTTATTTTGTGCTTCTGAAATAATTAAGGGTAGGTTAGGGGAGTTGACCCTTAGGACAATGAAGGAATGGCGGCTGAAAAATGAGGCTTTGCAGTCATATGTAAATAAAATAGTATCAGACATTTTAAGCAGTAATAAACATTAGCAGCAATAGTAATGTTTCAGCTGTATTTTTAAATTTTAATTCATTATGCATGTGTCAGGTACTTTAATTGATAACTCACTTCCCAGAATTATTTTTCATTGTCTGATTATCAACTTTAAAATTTAACAGGCACAATATAATTAAATTGTTTTATTATTATTTATTTCTAACATGTGTACGTTCTGTCTCTTGACATCTAGTACTAGTAAAGAAAAATTCTCAATAAAAAAAACATTGCTGACTAGCTATATAGCAAAGCTGGAGAGTTAATGATTGAGACTTACCTGTTGCACTTCTGTCTGAACTCTTGTAAAACATTAAAGTGGCTGTTTCCTGCCCAACACTTTTGTCACATGAAGCCACACCTGGCACACCAGTTTCAGTACTCTTCTCAGTCACATTGTCTAACACAGTATATGCCTGGGATGCAAGAATGTCAATCTCCTCCAAGTCATCCTGGGTGAAATCATCATCCTCTCCAAATGGATCTGCTAAAATCACTTCCCCATCAGGCCCTTTAAGGCGTTTGTTTGCTGGGAAACTACGTGTACACTGTGCTGCAGCTGCCTGTTGATATGAATTAGGAAAGCATTCCACTATAGGTTTGGGATGAGATGGAAGTGTGGTATTTCGCTTTTTATTTCCATGTAACTGGCCAAAGGACATGATTCCTTAATTAACCTGAGAAAATGAATAAACAATCAATGTAAACAAAAATAAATTGCCCTTAAAAGAAAGTAATACTGTAACTTATATATCTTTCCACCATGCCTTTTAAAGCTATAGGCTGTAAAAACTTAAGAGGACACTCTTACCTTTTCCTTTATTTTAACTTCAATGACTACTGCCCAGTTTCAGACCTGTTTAATCAGTGTATATGGACAACATTAAACATCTTTTAGAGATGTAAAGCACATTCTTATAAACTAAGAGTAGGAAAAAAGCCAGTCTTATGTCTTACATATGAGGAGAAATTTAAATCATTTTTTTCGTATAATTGCTGTATAATAGTAAAAAGCAACTAGGTAGGAATGACATTTTAATTTCTAGGAACCACTAACAAACTGGAGTGGCACTTTCCAAACAACTTCTTAAGATTTGCTACAAGCCTTGTTTGTGGTCTCTCACATGCATTACAAATCTGAACCTAGCACAACAGTTAAAGTTAATTTTATGAAACACTGTTAGTTACATAGTAAAGCACTTTAATTCTTACTATTTACTGCTCAACTACATTATCCCAAAATGTAATAGGGAGGATTGAGAAAAGCAGCTGAGCAGGATGGCTGATTACTCTGTTTGACTTTCTAAGACAGACAGTGTTGTATATGTCCTAAAGAAAGGGCAGCTCAGTGCCAGTAATACAGTCGCCTTTAAAACTCACTGCAGTGCTTTCCAACTTTTGAGTTGAGCACATGCCACACCAGGATGTGATGCACGCAGTAAGAATGGACTCCACCGTACATCTATAGAAGTTCATGAGAACTGTCTAAGAAAGGTACTGGTGAGCCAAAACGTATTGTGCTTCCATATACAATTACTAAACAGGTAAAAAATAACAGATGCTGCTTTCTTAACCAGCCATTGGTTCATAATGAGGTGAAGTGAATCATTTTCACCTATGTATATGCATCATAAAGTATCTGTGTTAAGAAATTATTTGAAAGAAAATAAGGTTCAAGAGATACAAAACTGTTTTGGGCTACAAATCAAATGGATACTGTTTTCAAAAAACAAAAAAATCTACAATGTGATGAAGATTTGTATTGGAAAAATTAAAGCACCAAAGAGCCATATAATGAAACACTAAGTGTCATTATCTGGTAGACCTGGTTTCTAAAGATGAAACTGATTGGAACAAAACGCTGCACTGTGGCCCTCCAGTAATGCAAATGAGGACCACTGGCTAGGGGTTAAAGAATTGCACTGTAAAGTTGCTACGAGTGACTTATTACTAGATTTCGAAAAAGAGGCTTAATGTTACAGCTGTAAAAATATCCAGTTTTAAAAAACACCAAAGATTTGCAAATTGCCTTGAATGAAGGCACGCAAGGGGGCCTTGCTTAAATGTGTCTTCTCCTTCCCAGCCATTAAATATTTTTTTAAATATCTGTGAGGAACTAACAAATTTATAATGCAACATTACATTCGTAAACCTCTTCAAATCAAATTCATGGTCATGCTGGAGCCCATCCTGAGAACTACTGACTCAAGGCTGTAAAGAGATTATCAAATGTAACTAGCACCCTAAACCCCCAAATGTATAATTGCAAGTATAACTAATTAATCATTGCTGTAGCTGCAATGATTTTTTTTTAACTCTCATACCTCTTTATGTCAAAATTCATTCCTGTGCTCGGCAACACAACATATTATCCACATTTTTAAGCAGAGAAATCGCATAAAACAGGTAATCGCAGGCACTTTTTAACGAGAGGATTATCATAATCACGAACACTATCCGAAATTTATCACGTAAGTTTGTTGAAAAAACAAGTGAGAACCATGATATTTCTAAGAGATGTAATGTTAACAACGAAGTAAACCACCGGGTTTCTTTAAAATATATTACAGTCTTAATAACCTTCAGATCAGATATAATGAAGAGCAGGTAGCTAGTTACACAGGAGGCAAGTGTATCATATAATAGCGAATTACCTACAGAGAAAAAAAAACTAAATAAGATACTCTATGTCTTCCCTGTTCGAGCTTTCCCAATACGTGCTTCTAAGCGCAAAACGGAAGTATTACGTGCTTCCACCAATAAGAAAATCCACTGTACGGCGGCTGGCGTGGGCCAAATGAGGCGTCAGTGTGACGGACACCGCGCACGTGGATCGTAAAGGTTGGGACAGGGACAGTTATTCATATACAAGTGTTCACGCATGCGTTAAACAGATTGGGCAGCACCGTATAGTGTGTGATGACGTAGCCTTTCAATACGCACGCGCATGCAGATCGGTGACACACACCGCATGCGCTTAATGAAAAAAACATTAAAAACAAAAAAAAATCACTTTACGGCACGGCCCGATCAGAACTGTGCATGCAGCACAATTTGAAATTACGGTTTATTCATTTTAGTTCCACATTAGTTGACCATAATGAAAATATCCTGCAAAATAAACGAAGCAGCCTTTGTGGCGTAACGTTGATGTCCAATGTTTAATCACCGTAAGAGGAAGCTTAGGTGTGCACAACTGATTAGTCCCAATTAGGGCGAACTACACGCTGTGTATTATTTGGCAGGTACTAATTATATATATATATATATATATTGTAGCGTCTTCCAGACGTAATGACGATCCGAGACGGTCACTTGGTTAGTTCCCTCCTTATTAGTCACAACAAAAAAAATGGTTGCTGTTGGCCACAACCACGCCGAACAGACAGCAATCCAAAAAAAAAAAACTCTCTTAGTTAGGCTGACAAGAACGTCCTCCTCTCCTCCCTCACCCCACACCCCTCCTCCTTTTTCACAGCGCTACCGCCTTGGCTCCACCCCCCATCCCTCCGGAACCTCCTTTACCTTCCACTCTATTACAGTCCATCAGAAATAACAGGGACAACAGAATAAATAACTGAGAGGGATGTAAATCACAGAACATAAACTGCAGAACAGAACTCTACAATAAAGAACAGAACGCTACACTGCTCCCTCCCCACTAAGACCCTCGTCTCGAGGATCCCACAAAAAGTCCCTGAGGTGCCCGAGGGGTCTTCTCAGTCTCTGAGGCCTGCAGGTGGGTGCAGCGCAGGGGGGGAAGTAAAAGGGTTATCAGATGGAACAGCAGCCGGGAAGGGGGTGGTGGCCACCCGGTCCCTTTGAGAGGGCATGGGCCGCCTAGGGCTCTGTTGAGGCTGACCGGTGCCCCTGTAGGATGCCAGCCTGTCCCTGTGGAGGGCCACCCGCCTTCCCCTAGGAGGTAGCTGGACTCTATAAACCACCTCTCCCAGTCTTTCAAGCACTCTACAAGGGCCCACCCAGTGGCAGTCCAACTTAGGACACCGACCCTTCTTTTTTTTCGGGCTATAGACCCAGACCAGATCCCCGGCCTGGAAGTCATGACCTTTAGCCCGCATGTCATAACACCTCTTCTGTCTGATGCCCGCTTTTTGTAGCTGGTCACGGGCAAAGCCATGAGCTGAATCCATTCTGTGCTGGAGCTTCCTGGCGTATTCCGGCCCTGGCGGAACAGCGGCACGCCAGGGGTCTCCCAAAGGTTATCTCCGGTGGTGTGTGCAGTTCTCGTCCCAACATGAGCAGGGCTGGTGTGCATAGAGTGGAGTCCTGTACAGCAGACCTGTAGGCCAGCAAGACGAGGGGGAGGTGAGTGTCCCAGTCCCGCTGGTGCTCTGCCGTGAGGATGGCTAACTGTTTCACCAGGGTTCGATTGAAGCGTTCAACCAAGCCGTCGCTCTGGGGGTGCAATGGTGTGGTCTGGGTCTTCCGCATGCCCAGGCTCACGCACATGGCTGAAAACACAGCAGACTCAAAGTTCCTTCCCTGGTCACTGTGGATGGTCTCTGCGGCTCCAAACCTTGCAAACATGCCCTCCACCAGGGCATCAGCCACGGTCTCTGCCTCCTGGTCTGGAATGGCATACGCCTCTGGCCGCTTGGTAAAGTAGTCCATTGCAACAAGGATATAACGGTTCCCCTTATCTGTACAGGGGAACGGGCCCACTATATCCACCGCGACTCTCTCCATCGGGGCCCCCACTGCCATCTGCTGGAGCTCGGCACGGGACTGATGAGGGGGACCCTTGTGCGCTGTGCAGAGGTCACAGCGACGGCAGAAGTCCTCCACGTCCCTCCTGACCTGACCCCAGTAAAACCCCTGCCTGATGCGACGGAGAGTCTTTGCCACCCCAAAGTGACCAGTCCCCGCGGCACCATGGCATGCCTGGAGGATATACTCCCTCAGGGCCTGGGGAACCACCACCTGCCACCTCTCCTCTCCAGTGGCCGGCTCCTTCCAGGCCCTCTGCAGTACCCCGTTCTCCACCCTAAGGGCATCCAATTTCTCAAAGAGTCCTTTGGAGGCAGGAGAACACCCTGCCACCTCCTCCCACTGTGGTTTGCGGCCTGCCTCCACCCAGCGTAGCACCGGCTGTAGATCAGCGTCCAGCCTTTGTTGAGCTCTCCACTCTGTTTGGTCCAACATTTGAGCCAACCTGCAAACCGGTCCACCACCCTCACATGTAGCATCTTTCTCCTCCTCCCCCTTGATCTTAGCCTCCCTGGCCTCTCTCTTCTCGCAGTACTTGCAGCCCGCATGCACACAAGGGCGTCGGGACATGGCGTCCGCATTAGTGTGCCAGGTCCCCGCCCTGTGCTCTACCATGAAGGAATACGATGCCAGCTCTTCAAGCCAGCGGGCTATCTGGCCCTCTGGTTCTTTAAAGGACATCAGCCACTGTAGGGCAGAGTGGTCGGAACGGACGGTGAAAGGGAGGCCGCACAGGTAGTACCTGAAATGACCTATGGCCTTAACAACTGCAAGGAGCTCCCTGCGGGTCACGCAATAGCGCCGCTCAGCTTTGTTGAAAGTCCTGCTAAAATAGGCCATTACTTTTTCCCCTTCCTCCCCCACTTGACTCAGCACCGCCCCCATTCCAACACCACTGGCATCCGTGTCAAGGATGAACGGCCGACTAGGGTCGGGGGGGTGAGGATCGGAGCGTTTGTCAGTGCCATCTTCAAGGAGCTGAAGGCCTGCTCGCACTCTGGTGTCCACACAAAGTCACAGCCCTTCCCCTGCAGGCGGAACAGGGGTGAGGCTATACAGGAAAACCCCCGGACAAACCGCCTGTAATAGGAGGCCAGCCCAAGGAAGCTCTTCAAGTCCCTGATGCTGGTAGGCGTCGACCAGTCCCTCACCGACCGGACCTTGTCCTCCAAAGTGCTGATTCCCTCACCCCCGATCCTGTGTCCCAAAAATTCCAGTTCCTTCCTCATGAAGCAGCACTTTTCTGGGTGCAGCTTCAGTCCTGCTGCTATCCTCTGTAGGACTCTCCTCAGCGAACCCAGTGCCGCCTCGAAGGAGCCCCCATGCACAAGAATATCATCCAAATAAACCAAGCATTCTTGGCGGGGGATGGCATCCAGGACCCGTTCCATCAGCCGCTCAAATGTGGCTGGGGATGTTGCAAAGGCCAAAGTTGAGGACCTTGAACTGCCACAACCCCCGCCCGGTGCAGAAAGCGGTCTTGGACGGCCTCTGGGCTGAGTGGGACCTGCCAATAACCGCTGCGTAGGTCTAATGAGGAGAACCACGATGACCCCGACACCAGATCCAAGGACTCATCTATGCGGGGTAGCAGGTACGAGTCTTTTTTAGTCACACTGTTCAAAGGCCTGTAGTCTACGCAGAACCTCATTTTCTGACTCTTCTTTTTGTGGACCATCACAACCCCCAAAGCCCACGGGCTGTTGGACGGCTCAATGATCCCTGCGTTGAGCATTTCCTCAATCGCCCTGTCAGCGGCCTCCTGATGTGCCAGGGGGAGGCGGCGGGGGCGTGTCTTGATCGGCCGCGCGTCCCCTGTGTCGATCTCATGGTGGACCAGGTGTGTCAGGCCGGTCTCTTCTGAGAGTGCGAAGATGTCCTTGAATTCCCACAACACCGGCCACAGCTGCTCTTGTTGCTCGGGTTGCAGGCCATCACAGCTGCGCCTCCAGATCTCTTTCACCGCCGTCAACCTGTCAGCCTCCCCCGACACCGGCTGTTGGACCAAGGACTGTGGCTGTACATCTCCCCTGGTGTGGATGACAGGGTGCACGGGGACAGGCGGGTCCACCTGCAGGGGTATGTCCTCCATCTGATGGGTCCCCGCTGCTTTTCGACGCCGCTGGAGGTGAGCTTTGGGACTGCGCAGGTCGGACCATCTGCACCATGGGACCCCCCGGGAACTGTAGTGTGTTTTTCCCCAAGTCCAGTACACACCGAGCTGCCCTTAGAAAGTCTAGGCCTAATATGCACTCATCCTGTACAGCTGCAACCCACACCTTAAAGTCCACTACTAGGCCACCTACCTGGATGTTCACTAGCCCCCGCCCCAGCATGGGAGTTAAATCCCCCGTCACAGTTCGAAGCTTGACGGATGTGGCTGCCAACCGCGTCCCTGCTGGAACCATGTCGGGTCTGAGGAGCGTGGCAGTGGAGCCTGTATCTATTAGAGCTAAACAGAGCGCCCCCTTCAGGGTGATAGGGACATGGCAGAAGTCCCCAACATGAGTCCAGCCGACGACCCTGATCCATTCCGCGCCGTCGTCTGCTTCTGGGGAAAGTTGAGCCATACTTTCCCGGCTTTGCAAGTGGGCTCTATCCCCCGACGGACCCACGGAGTGGGACTGATGAGTAGGGGTCTGCGCCGTCCCTTCTACGCAGACCCTGGGCCGTTTCCCTGTCGGTCAGCACGCTTTGGGCACCGCACGCTGATGTGGCCGCCCTGGCCGCACACCCAGCAGACAAGATCTCCGCGGCGAGGTCGGCCGCTCTGCGGGGGCTGGAGTGACACAGCTCGAATCATCTCTGTCAGCTCGCTGACCCACGCCGGCTTCTCTGGTCCTTGAATTTCGCTACCCACGGCCCTAGCAACAGGGCTACAGATGAAGGCATCAGTCTCAGCCGCAGCTCCCACCAGCTCCCTTTCCAGCGCTATCTCTAAAGCGTTCTGCAGCGTGCTAGGGTGGGCCAGCTGCGTCTGTGCCCACAGGTCCCTCGGGGACAGAGCCCGGATGAATTGGTCCCTTGCAAGCTCGCTCTGCACCATGGCTGGCATGTGCGAGTAAGCCCTCCTCGTCAGCGTTTCAATCTCTGCAGCCAAAACGCGGAGCGGCTCCCCTGTCAGTCTCTGTCTATTAGCCAGTTCAGAGCGCAGGACAGCGGGCTGATTAAATTGTCCAAAACGCCGCTGCAAGGCCCCAACTAAGGCCTCATAGACACTCCGTTCTTCTGGGCTAAGTAACAGCAGACAGCGGGAGGCATCATCCGTGAGGCACAGAGCCAGCTGAAGTGCTTTAATGTCTTCGGACCAGCCCGCAGCCTTTGCCAGCAGTTCAAATTGTGCATAAAAGGCCTCCCAGTCAGTCTTACCAGAATATTTCGGCGTTTTCATCTGCGGCTGGTCACATAGGGGGCCGCCATTTCTGTTTACGCTCGCTTCCCCTCCTTCCTGGTGGATTTTTGCGCCGCCAGCGCCGTCCCCCGCCAACCCCGCGCTGAATCCGGCGTCCGCAGCTAGCTTCCTGGCCGTCTGCCTCAGGCGAGCTACGTGCTCCATATCACGGAGAGCGTCTATCCTACGTCCCGGTGTATCAGAGTTATCACCATACTCCACCTCCTCCTTGACTTTTGGTCGAGCGCCTGCGTTGTCCCGCTGTACGGCCATGCTGTTCACGGTGATAGCAGGGTTAGCTGGAAGCTGCTAGCTAGCTCACCCGAAAGCCGAGCACAATCCGGCAGTATTTACTTCTGACACCAGTGTAGCGTCTTCCAGACGTAATGACGATCCGAGACGATCACTTGGTTAGTTCCCTCTTTATTAGTCACAACATAAAAAGGGTTGCTGTTGGCCACAACCACGCCGAACAGACAGCAATCCAAAAAAAACCCTCTTTGTTAGGCTGACAAGAACGTCCTCCTCTCCTCCCTCACCCCACACCCCTCCTCCTTTTCACAGCGCTCCCCCTCCCCCGCCTTGGCTCCACCCCCCATCCCTCCGGAACCTCCTTTACCTTCCACTCTATTACAATCCATCAGAAATAACAGGGACAACAGAATAAATAACTGAGAGGGATGTAAATCACAGAACACAAACTGCAGAACAGAACTCTACAATAAAGAACAGAACGCTACAATATATATATATATATGTTATATAAAGTATGTAGTGTTTTTTATTTTCCCACTCACATAATAAATCATACAAAGTTTCCTTTCCTTTTGATCTATTGTTGCAATTTCCCTCTTATGTGAAAATTGTGTTTGTTTAAAAATATCTTTAGACATCAATTATTATTAATAAAATTGCCATTTGTCTTAAGGCATCAGGTTTACAAAACCTAATGTATCCAACCAGTTTTCTAGAAATATATGGTCCTTTTTCAAAAAAAGAAAAGAATTAACACAGTGTTGCATGGCATTGTGCTGACTGTCCCTGTCCTTAGTATTAACTGTGACTGTCTACTTGTTAAAATTCTTTAATTTGTTCTCAGTTGTGCAGTCAGGTCAGATGCTAAAGAAATGAAGAGCATAATGCCACTGGTTCAAATCCTCATTTATTCCAATAGCTATTAATCTTACAGAGAAGTTTAACTTTATACCCACAGACTTAAATTATGTGAGTGTTCTGTTATCACTTGAATCTATCTTTTTGATCTATTTTTTTTTACAGTAAGTACTTGTTGCTGTAGTTCATATTTGTAATATGTTTGTTCTTAGTGATGTTTTTAATTTTATTTCAAGGCGTCTCTGTAAAACCCAGTGAGAAACCAACTTACCGATTAATATAATAAAACTGAACTGAATTTAACAGTTGTAAAATAAAATATTCTCCACTAACTGAGCAGAATTTAAACAGCATAAAGTAGTTCAGTTTATGATGAACAGCATGTGGAAGGAGGGCAGTGATATTCATTCTTACAAGTTTAATTAACATAACGCACCGCTGTTTGTGTTCAGACTCCTCATCTCATGTCAGTGATTTTATTCACCCATATTGACACAGAGCCAGTTCATTTTTATAACTTAAAAAAAGGAAATACAATACACCTCTCATACATTTTTGTTGAAGGAATAAATGGTATGTTTAAAAATAAAAGTGAAAGATCTGTGAACAATGTTTCTCAAAAACAAATTATACACACACCCATATTTATATGTATATATATTATGAGTAGAAAATTCAGAAATCATAAAGATGTATAAATGGGAAATGCATTTAACTAGAACAAACCTACAATGAAAATGGCCAACAAGGGGTGGTGTTAAAAACTATTAGGGAAGGAGAACACAAATATATTTACATATTTTTACCTTAGTGTTTAAAAAAATGTTAGCATAGGTTTTGAACACAATAAAAGTGAATCAGTAATTTGTCAAAATAGGAAAAATGCTATTTTTGCTTTATGAACAAGATGCTACTCAGAGTCAGAGTTGTTATCCAGCAATATTCCATAAAAAATCTGTTCTATTTAAACTGACATTTTTCCTGATCTGTCCTTTAATATTTGTTCACTAATAATATTTCTATATCATCTTTGCTTACAAGTGCAGCTCAAATTGCTCTACAAAAATATACAGTTACAAAGAAAACTGAAGGTATTATAAAAGTCAATAAGAAGCAAATGGAGGGGTACTTGTCCTTTGTAATAAATACACTGCCTGGTCAAATAGCCGGGGACAAAGACAAACTTGCAGCCTTCAAGGATACTGGAGATAATAAACCTCTGGGGGTCCCAAGCCAAAGCCCACACAGACCCAATCTGCACATACCAGCATACATAATTGTGGCCGTCTCACTCCAATCACAATTCCATTTCAGGACTTTGTTTCCGATGGGAGTGTTAGCTCCTTGGAAATATTTTCTTTTATATTGCGGCGTTTTAATAAACCTATATTTAAATAATTATAAATAATAACGGCGATATCCCTCTTTTCAGCGATAGGCGGCGACAAAGTCACAGAAAAGACAGAATATACTTAGCTTGTTTAATGCGGCTTACGTTGCTGTACAGACAAGAGAAACAAGTCGCTTCATTTCACCGAAAAGTTCTTTTCAGGGATTCGGTGGTGTAGAAACTGCTTTTTTTGTCACAATGGAGGTGGCTTTTGGGTCAATCTCTTTCATCCACACAGTTTCTCAAAGTTGGCAAAGTTCCAGTTTCTTTTATATTGTTTTCTACACGACCAAGCTCCTATTAAATTTCCTAACAAGGCAGACAATTTTGTGCTGAACATCAAACAGTCGTTCAAATGACACTTAGTCCTTTTTAGGGTTTACAACACAGATGTCCCTGTCTGTCTTTATACTTTTCTTGACCCAGCAATTCTGAATGCTGACACTCTATGCTAAATCTGGCTCAGCTCTTTATGGCATGTTACACAGAAAAAGAATGAAAAATATATATAAAAAGATCTAAAACAGATACAGCAACACAATTCTTAATATTATAACAAACTTATTATACCAGACGTCTTGTGAACTTTTCTTCTGTCACAGGCAGTTGTGGTTGATTTAAAAGACGGTGGAGACGCAGGGGGCCCATTGCAATAAACTGGAAAAAAACAACAGAGAAACACAGCAGAAGTTAGTGCTCAGTGCAGAGCTTACAAAGTGTACACAGTATCATTTCTAAACTATTACAACCAATGCAAGTAATTAAGAAAATTAAAATTAAAAAAGTGGGCTTATTGAAGTTTTTCGAAATGCTTGACATTTGTAGCCTGGCAGTCCTCTATTGGCAAAGCATTCCAGAGTACAGAAAGCTACCAGTTTTTATGGCTGATCTTGGAATAAAAAGCAAAGCAACATTTCAGAAAAGAGATGTTGGGAGCAGACACTACAAAACACAGGCAGGGTCTAAAATACTCAAAGCCTTCTAATTATTTAATAGAACCTTGAAATCAATTCTATGTGATACAGACAGCCAGTGTAATGAGACCGTGACAGTTTTCAGAAGAAAAAAAAAAAAGGCCAATACCTCGTGATCACTTGGCAAAGACACAGCAGATCAGAGCAGGGATTGAGATGGAGGATTCTAGAAGTGCCGGGCACGAGGGGCAGCCGCTACTTCAACATGGCACACATCTCTCCGTCCTTCTTGTTGAACTGCTGCCCCATAACACGACCGGACCTCTTCTACTTCACTGTAACTGATAGCACGTCTGCCACTTGACCGGTGTAAAGTGTGTCCTCCAAAGCCATCGGTATTTTTTATTATGTTGATATCAGATTAAACCGTTACAATAGTTTTTCCATAATAAATTTATCAAATATATAATAATGAAGGCTAAATTACATACAAGAGTAGCAACAGCTAAGTTATTACAAGAAAGCGAGATGCAGAAAATAGCGTTACAAATTGTTAATGGAGCATTTCAGAATCTTACACGTTTTAATTATTTTAGCGTGTTTTCTGTTTTTAAAAACTATTTCTAGCATATTAATGTCCATACAGAAAGATGTAACGGGGGTCTAACGCTCTGTACTTTACACTTATGAATATGAAATTTATGAAGGAAGGAAACCACAGTTACTCCGTTTTCTAACATGCAGTCTTCAAAATTGTATACAGTATAAGAACAAGAATTAAACAGGGTTTATCATTCAAGACAGTAGCAGACATAAATCTTTCTAAAACATTTTGGAATAGGAGTAGAAATAAAAGAAATCTGAGGGGATTTTTTTTCATTTGTACATAAACTCCATTTTGGCGATATATTAATGTCATACTTATGAATTAATTTGTTAGTTGGGTACTATTTATTCATAATTTTGAAATGGATTTCTTTAACCTTGTTTGGTAGAAAAAATTCCATGGCAGAAAACAGGCAATTTTAAAATGTATATCCAAAGCCATCAGAGAAGTGTGGTGTGCGTCTGATGTGGCACAGTGACAGGCTGGGCACCTGCCGTTGTCATCTGTCATTGGCTTATCATTTAGCTGTTGGTTTAGGAGGAGTACACACACATTTTACTGAATATAATGGAGAAGGCTTGCTCCTTAGAAATAACTTCTTTCTTATTGCTGCAGTTGAAAAACAATATCCCTTAATTGTGTTTTTTGTATTGACCCTACAGGATGCCCAGTGGTAACCAGCCTTCCAAGTGGCTGAACAGATGGCAGTGTATCCGAATTCTGAGACACAACTGGATGTCCTTTTCTACTGCTTTTAAGATTCCCAATTCGAGATGATGTGCAGTTCATGTTAGATTTGCTATTTCTACAGGTAAGACTACTGAGGCTTTGTTTCAAAAGTAATTTGTGCACAATTTCTGCAAAGCCTTCTCATATTTATTACTTGATCTGTAATATTTTGCTGCCTTGAATACTGTACTGTATGTCTGCTCACTCTGTCCAGTAACTAACACGGCTTTTTAATTTTAGACACTAAAGCCTCAGAGTGTGAATTCTCACAAACAGAGAGACTGAGGTGCATCAGTCCCAGCAGTCACTAAACAGGAATGTTGTTCTGTTTTGCAAAATAACATTTATTTTCTTAAGTTACTGTGCTTTTGTTGTCAGATTTTGAAAGAGCTGAAACTTAATTTTAACTTAAAACTAAGGTAGAAGAGAAAAACGGAAGGTGTTTTCATGTAAGTACCGACAACTGAGCACATCATATTAGAATTTCAGATATACATATTATAACACAATGTCTACTGTATTCATAATGTAAAGGGGAAAAAAATGATGCTACATATAATGACAGTTAAGTTGGAATTCATTCAACATCCAACAAAAAACCACAGTAATTAAAAAAAATAATAGTCAGACTATACTCTAAGCAGACCTTCATCTTTTGTGATGGTTTACTTTGGTAATAATTGACCCACATGTATACCAAGGAAAGAGGCAGAACAAGAAGTAAGAGTACACTTTATTAATGTTTGAACTCCGTGAGTGAATATCTACTGTGTTGATGTTTTTAACAGCACTAATGCAATATTATTTGAAAACGAGCAGCTTCAGATCGGGTGTGAATCTATGCTTCTGCTGTTACTTAGAATCAGATAAGGAGGGGCGATGATGGGTGGGGTTTACATCGTGATTGTGATTGAGAGAATAAAACTGAAAAAAGCTAACTTTTACAAGTACAATAAATTTATACCCAATGTCCCATATATTTGTCTCTTTCTTTTTTTCTCCATGCTGCGCTGACATAATGCACCAGAAGGCATGAGCTTATTCAGTGCGGCAGGAACATGCAGGTGGCCAGTTGCTTGTGTTACATAAAGCTTGACCTGGCGGTGATCAACGCACATGTACTGTGCAAGGCATGCACGGGGGCCACTGAGAAAAGAAGAGTATTCATGGCTCACCTTGCAGAGGAACTTCGTCGTCACATCTTACTAGATACTACCAATTTTCAAGGCTATTTAACACCATACTAAAAGATATTTGTGTATGTGTGTTGTAGTGTCCCATGTTGTAAGTGTTAGATCCATTGAGGAAGTCAACTTAAATAAAAGAAAATTTACATTTTGGAGTTTTGTTTGAAGTGTTTTACATTGCACCATGTAATTCATTGCTGTGTGAATATAATTTTTCAAGGGGATGACCTTTGCTATGTCAAAATGGACAAGCAGGGCAACAGGAGGAATATGAATGTTATTTGTTGAGTTTAGGAGGCAAAGGATACTTACAAGGAAGTTCATGCCTTTGCTATCAATGCACATTGGAATTTATAAGAATTTATACATCATAAAGATGTTACTGGCCTGGTTTTTATGTCAATATTAAAATTTAAAGTTTTCTGATAATTATAATCACTATTATTAATTAAAAGACTTTAATTGTCAAAACAGATTCAATAAAACATTTAACATCTCAGTTGCTGTTTGTCGTACTCTTTAATTGACTTGTCATACAAAAGTGTATCAGTGGGTATTTGGTACATTTGATAAATAAAATTAATGTTTCAAAGTAAATAGATAGATAGATAGATTGATTGATAGATTGATAGACTGAGTGTTTTGCTGCCCGTGGTCGTATTTGATATTGGTTGTATATAAATCTGTTTAGATAGACCTGTTTAGACATATATACATTGGTTTGGATATACAGTGGTACCTCGGTATACATCTGCTTTGGAATAAGTCCAACTTGGCATACGTCCTGTTTGGACACGAAAAATTTTTCTTGGTATACGACCTTTGTTTGGAATACAACTCATGTGCTACCCTTGTTTACCTCTCTCCAGACAAAGCCACGACTGCCCACGAGCGTCAGTGCGCCAGTTGCTAGCATTCAATGAACAACCCGTGCTATAACTCTATGTGAATTTTCACGTGTGGTATGGCGGGTCCACAGCTCCTGTCAAAATCCAGCTTTAAAACAAATAATCACCGTGCTCGCGGCTTGGTGAGGGTGCGAGGTGGTTATGTAGCTGAAGGTTCTCAGGACGATTTGCGATGTGGGCGTTTCTCACCTAAGTGCACAGGTGAGAGACCATCCGCATTCGTGATTGTTCCTGGGGCTGCTTATCTTGATAAATAGAAGCGCAAGTCGGCTAGAAGGGGAGGAAAAAGAAAGAACGGACGGAAGGTTGCGCACGCGAGAGAGAGAGAGAGCGCATGAAGTAGCTGAAGTAGGCAGAGTGAAGGTCAGCTGCAAGTAGGGCGACTCCCCTTTTGGGAAGCAGGGGGGCCGCATGTAAAAAGGCACCGGGCTTCTTGTTGTTTTTTTTGTTTTTTTAAAGAATGCTTCCTGCTCTATTTTAACCTCGTTGTTTTTAAGAAGACTTTTTTCCCTCCATGTTTCACTTTGATTTTATGGATTATTTATTGGAACTTTGGAGTCTGCACTTTAATTTGAACAGCCTGTGTTGTTGATTGTTTTAATAAAAGCACTTTGCACTTTTTCACCATCCCCTTGCTTTGTTGTTACCGATGAGCTTAGCAGTGAGGCACATTACCGACGGTGTAGGGTTGAAGGGCTCCCGACAGCAGATGGGAGCAGACAGCAAACCCGCTTCATCATAACGTGATTTTGTGTTTTTTCATGTAAATTTGAATTGATTGTTGAAAAGTATGAAGGTGGTATGCGTATCCGGGACATGCTTGTTGCATACCGTTTGCCGAGAACGACGGTATCTTCAATTGTGAAAAACAAAGACGTTATTAAAAAGTAAAGTGAGGTTAAAATTGCTTTTGTATTTATGTATTTTAGTTTTAAGCAATGTAAATTATTTTATACAACCCCATCAATGTATAATATGCCAATAACAATAGGATTTTTTTTCAGGGGAATGGATTAATCATTTTCCTATTATTTCTTATGGGAAAAATTAGTTTGGTATATGTCCTGTTTGTCAAAGGATCTGGAACGGATTAACGAAGTATACCGAAGTACCACTGTATATAAATCAGTTCAGATAGCCCAGTTTACATATTGTGCTCTTGTGTCAACATATGCATGTGCGAGTGCTCAAGCCTAAGAAAAGATTGTCCTGTCAAAATAAGAGAGTCTTTCTCCTTCTTGACATCTTTAAATGAAATGCTGACAATAAGGAATAATAAAAATCACGGCACTGCTTTTTATTAACAATGAACTAATGTTTTATGGGGTGAAAAAATCATTGCCCCTGACAAATATGCTTAATCAGTAGTATGTGCGATTTGCGAGTTTGAGTGTGTGTGTGTGCGTGTGTGGTTTTGTCAGTTTTACTGTATAAACAGTTAAACACCTGTTATTTGTGAAGCAGGGATATTCTGATCATTCTGATCTCTGATCAACATTCAGAAGAAACAGCGCTTCTCCAGTGTTTTCCTCCATAACATCCTTTCAGCAAACAGGACTAAAGTCCTTGCTGAAACAGATTAGCCTTTAATGAAATGCTGCCAATATGGACATCATAAGCAAATGTTTCATGAGGTGAAAAATGGGAGGTACTGCGGTTTCTATCAATGCTTTACGGTGACTCAGCTTTTGAGAAAAATCTGTCGTGGGGGAAAAAAAGACGGAGCAAGTGAGGCATGTGCATTGAGCCAGGGCAAGGAGGCGGGTATCTGTGCGAGTGTTTTAAATAATGAAAGAAAAAAAAGTGCTTTCAAATTGAGGACCCCCAACCAAGATGGCATACGAAACAAAATGCGACAGACAAGCATATGCAACTTGTATAAAATAGTACAATAATATTGAAGTAATGATGAAGGGATGAAGAGATGTTAAACTTAGGTGGCCAAGCTGTGCCTGCCCGTAAATCCAAACCGATCTATTCAAACCAATGTATATATCCAAACCAATGTATCTCAAACAACGTCTATATATCGGAATGGATCTATGCAAACCAATTTATATATATCTCAACCAATGTATCTTGTGACAGATAGGGAGTGCTGTCATCCCATTGAACCCTCAGATCAGTCGCTAGACACCAGGTAAAAGTCCAAAAGTTGACTTTATTAAAGCAACACAGTGCACAAAACACCTTCCTCTCCACAATACTTATAAATACTCCACAATAATCAATAAATCCTCCATTCCTAGACGTGTTGCCACCCTGCCACCCAGCTCAGCTCAACGTCTGAGATCTCCCACAGTCCTATATTGCTGACCCAGAAGTGTTTCCGATCCTTCAGTCCACGTGACTTCCTATCACTTCCGGGTTAGATCAAAAGTCCTCTTCTTCATCCTGGAAGTACGTCATTTCCCCTGTCTTTGTGACTAAGACGTACTTCCGGGTTATAGGGCATGTAACAATCCTTGGGCCTCCCTGCAGCATCCTCTATGGGCCCCGGTGGTTTCCAGCAGGTCTGTGAATGAAAACTCCAATGTCCAGAATTTCCTGCTAGCTTTCGGGGCACCTCCATCCTGCAGGGAGGGCTCCACCTGGCGGCCTGGGGGTATTGGCCGGGATGACTGGCCGGCCATAGTCCACAATCTATACCAATGTAAATATCTGAACCGCTTTATATATATCTGAACCAATTTATATATTTACAAACCAATCTTTTTTTCCTGAACAGTCCCTCATACATTTACCTTTCATTTATAACAACAACAACGACAACAATTGGATTTAAAGAAACAGAGACATTTGCAGCAATCTCCATGGCCGAAACATTGAAGTTTCTAAGTGATAATTTTCCTTCCCCTAATGGAGGGTAACAACTTGATGTAAATAGTTCTTAGCCCATTACATTTTTCCCATAGTTTTGATTTATAATACATGGGCCATTGGCTCAAACTCCAATAAATCTTTACACTCTGTTAATTTCCTTTAGCCCACCTAGGTGGTTCATTACAATATATATTTAAATTTTACATTATTTGTACTGATTATCTGTTTGAAAACAAAAATGTTTACTTACATGTAAAACTGTGTTTTGCAATGGCCTTCAACAAAAGCCAAAAAAAGAAGGAATTATGCAGGAATGTTATTCTCATGTGCCATTGCGTATAGCAAATTCAAGAGCAAGCAGCTTTAGTGACCTAATAATATTATTACTTAAATGACACTTTTATGCAAGGCAACTTACAACACTTGAGATACAATTTGAGATACTTTTGCATTTCCAGTTGGCACACAGGTAGGTAAAGTGAGCCGATTATGGTCACACAGAGTCAGTAGCGTGATATGAACCCACAACATCAGGGTCTGAAGTTCTAGGTCCAAAGCTTTAACCACTACAACATACTGCTTGGCAATACTATTAGACCTTGGTAAAAAAAAAAAATACAAATATTTGTAAAAGAGGACAAAGATAAAGAGTTGGGGTGACATTGCAACCCCATATATGATGCAAAATGAATGTAGATTTTCTCTAAGGATAAGAGTCTCAGATAATACTATCCAAGATGGAGAGACTTCCAGTTGAATGCCATCCAGGCAGGAAGAGGCAGGTCCATAGAGAAGGATACCGGCCGTGAAGTTGAAGGTGATGAGGTTTTCAATCATCTGGGGCCTCATGTATAATACTGTGCGTAGAACTCACACTATAACATGGCGTAAGCACAAAAGCGGGAATGTGCGTACACACAGAAAAATCCAGATGCATAAATCTGTGCATACGCAGACTTCCACATTCTTCCACTACATAAATCCCGGTCAGCATGAAAAGTAACTAACGTGCACACGCCTGCTGTCCTGTCCCAACTCCTCCCAGAATTACACCTCTTTGAATATGCAAATCATTATAATGTCAAGTCATTCTCATATCCTAGATTTTTTTTCCATTTTAAGGATATCATCCAAATACTTTGAAGTGTAAAACGGATGGGTAATTCTCAATCCTTCACTTTTTTCTCTTCTCTTTCCTTCCAAGTACTTAATTAAACCAAATAGTGCACGATAAATACACACAGGTGTAAAGGGTAACAGGCAAAATGGATAACTGCTGGTTTCTTTTGTCATTTGCATCTTACTGCTAATAAGGAGCAATTAAAAACCGAGAATGCATTTGTTTAAGATTTAAATAAGCAATAAGGGTTTAAAATCTTAATGAGGGAGACAACTTAAATGAAGCAGAAGTATTTCTAGAGCAATAAGTGCTTCTTATTAAGCAATTGGGTTGGAACAAAAACCTGCAGCCACTGCGGCCCTCCAGGAATGACTTTGCCTACCCCTGGTTTAAACAGTGGTATAATCAGCAAAAGGAAGTTTATTGAGTGGCAGAGTGTCGGAGAAACTGAAAGTGTAAGTTCATGAAGTCGCACAGTGCCCGAAATAAAAAAAGTTGTCAGATATCAAAGATGCTGTGAAAAGGCGAGTCGTAGCCCACTGTCTGAGTGTCATATGAAAGTTTATTAGGGTACAGAGTAAAAAAAACAGGCACACAGTGGGAAAAAAGCACGAAATGTCAACTTTAACCTCGAAATTTCCAGTTTAATCACATAGTTTATTTTGTCATTAAAGTAGAACATCATAAACTTAATCTTAAAATCATTTAATTTACCAGTTTCTCAAATCCCATCGTAACTAAAGTAGCACATTAAATGCTTTGTTTTGTATTTGATCTTCTATGTACTCTATGTACTTTATCAACGATCTTATTAGTGATAAAAAAATAGATCTTATTGCACTAAATGAAACATGGCTGAATTCAGATGCCGCGTCAGTTTTAATCGAATTTGCGCCTCCGGATTACAGTTTTACTCATGCAAACCGCCAGGGAAAAAGGGGGGGCGGATTGGCTAACATTTACTCGAGCCGATTAAAATGTAAAGATGTCAGTTTTGGTAAGTTCAAGTCCTTTGAGTATCTCGCCGTTGTTATTCATGGAGATTCTCAAGTTCTAGTACTATCCGTGTATAGACCTCCTAAATATAACGCGTCGTTTTTTGAGGAATTCTCTGACTTAATGTCAATTTTAATTACTAACTATGACACACTCCTAATAGTTGGCGACTTTAATTTTCATATAGATAATCAGTGTGATCTAAAAGTAAAAGAATTTATGAACCTCCTGGATTCTTTTGATTTGAGACAACTCATAAATCAGCCTACACATAAAGCAGGTCATACATTAGACTTAGTGATTACTAAAGGACTGAAAGTTGATATAAAACAGATCATTGATATTGGTCTATCAGACCATTTTCTTCTACTTTTAATATAGAAATAATGATAAAAACACTCATGAGAAGCATATTGTTAAAAACGCTTCTTTGATTCGCAGCAGCTTTAAAACTTACAAACATTTTAAGCAATCAGTCCGTTTATAGTGCCAGCTATAATAGCGAGGACAATGTAAATAGTAAGGTGGAAAGATTTAATTCTAAAGTGAGAGCTGCTGTTGACATAGTTGCACCTGAAAAGACAGTGAAAAAATCTTCTAGCATTGGTATACCATGGAAGACCCAAAGAGTGTCTGATTTAAAGAGAACATGCCGTAGAGCTGAGCGTCAATGGAGGAAGACTAAACTTACTATCCACCACGAAATATTAAAAGTCAAAATAACAGAATACAATAACACTGTCCGTCTTGAGAGACGCTGCTATTTCTCAAGATTATAAATAACAATGCTAGTAATCCTAGAGTCTTATTTTCAACAATTGATCACCTACTAAACCCAGGTAGCTCAAAGGAATGCCTCCTAAGTGCTTCCAGTGAAACCTGTGAGGCTGTCGCTGTATTTTCAATCAAAAATTAATGATATTAGAAATAACATAGTATATCTCCCCAACACTAAGGATCCCCTAAACCCCAACATCCTGTTATAAACAAATTAAACTCTTTCACTAGGATAGATTTACCTGATTTACAAAAATAATATCTCAATTAAAACCCTCCACCTCGTCCTTGACCCGATACCAACAAGGTTTTTCAAAGAAGTATCAGGCGTGCTAATTGATAATGTTCTTGACATAGTAAATTCGTCACTAGATACTGGGGTCTTCCCAGACTGTCTTAAGACTGCTGTAGTTAAACCCCTACTTAAGAAACATAATCTTGACCCTCGCTCTTGAAAATTTTAGACCCATCTCTAACCTGCCCTTCTTAAGTAAAGTTCTAGAGAAGGCAGTCATTATGCAGTTAAATGACCACCTAAATAAACATGCTATTCTTGATAAATTTCAGTCAGGTTTTAGAACAAATCACAGCACAGAAACTGCACTCGTTAAAGTAGTAAATGACTTGGGTAAATGCAGACAGAGGCCATTTATCTGTTCTCATCCTCTTAGATCTGAGTGCTGCATTTGACACCATTGATCACAACATTCTTAGAAATCGCCTTAGTCAATGGGTGGGCCTCTCTGGCAGTGTCTTAAATTGGTTTGAATCCTACCTGACAGGGAGAAAATATTTTGTTAGTTGTGGGAATTACAACTCAAGACACATGATATCCAATATGGTGTTCCACAAGGCTCTATCCTGGGTCCGCTGTTATTCTCAATCTACATGCTTCCGTTAGGTCAGATTATCTCAGGGCACAACGTGAGCTACCACAGCTATGCTGATGACACACAGCTGTACTTATCAATAGCACCTGATGACCCATTCTATTGATTCACTAACACAATGTCTGACTAGTATCTCAGAATGGATGAATAGTAATTTTCTCAAGTTAAATAAAGAGAAAACTGAAATTTTAGTGATCAGCAATAATGGATACAATGAGGCTATTAGAAATAAACTGGATACATTAGGATTAAAAGTCAAGACGGAGGTAAAAAGCTTAGGGGTGATTGTTGACTGTAATCTGAATTTTAAATCACATATTAATCAGATCATTAGGACAGCATTTTTCACTTAAGAAACATAAGTAAAGTTAGACCTCTTATATCACTGAAAGATGCTGAGAAATTAGTTCACGCGCTTGTTTTCAGTCGACTAGATTACTGTAACGCACTCCTCTCAGGACTACCCAAAAAGATATAAATCGTTTGCAACTAGTGCAGAATGCAGCTGCTAGAATCCTAACTAGGAAAAGAAAATCAGAACACATCACACCAGTTTTGATGTCACTACACTGGTTACCTGTGTCATTCAGAATTGACTTTAAAATTCTGCTTATGGTTTATAAAGCCTTAAATAATCTCGCCCCATCTTATATATCGGAATGTCTGACACCTTATATTCCAAATCGTAACCTCAGATCCTCAAATGAGTGTCTCCTTAGAATTCCAAGAACAAAACTTAAAAGAAGTGGTGAGGCGGCCTTCTGCTGTTATGCACCTAAAATCTGGAATAGCCTGCCAATAGGAATTCGCCAGGCTGATACAGTAGAGCACTTTAAAACACTGCTGAAAACACATTACTTTAACATGGCCTTTTTATAACTTCATTTTAATCGTAATTTAACTTAATCCTGATACTCTGTATGTTCAATTCATCATAACAACTATTCATGGTGGCTCTAAAATCGGTACTGACCCCTACTCTCTTTCTGTTTCTTTTTCCGGTTTCTTTGTGGTGGTGGCCTGCGCCACCTCCACCTACTCAAAGCTTCATGATGCTCCAACAATGATGGACGGATTAAAAGGAAGAAGTCTACGTGACCATCATCATCATCAAGCCCTTCCGTGAGAACCCTAAATCCAAAGAGGACTGTTTCATTTATGTTAGGTAGAATGCCCAGAGGGGACTGGGCGGTATCATGGTCTGGAATCCCTACAGATTTTATTTTTCTCCAGCCGTCTGGAGTTTTTGTTTTTCTGTCCCCTGGCCATTGAACCTTACTCTTATTCGATGTTAATGTTGATTTATTTTTTATAATTATGTCTTTCATTTTTCTATTCTTTATTATGTAAAGCACTTTGAGCTACTGTTTGTATGAAAATGTGCTATATAAATAAATGTTGTTGTTGTTGTTGTTGTACTCTATGTGCACTATGTGCTTCTTAAATGGGCTTTCTCTTACTCCGACAGGACACAGAATCCATTACATTCATAATATTACAGCTCTCTGAATAATTAAAATACTGTGATGTATACGTGATATAATTTTCATGATGATAGGAGTTATTAAACATGGGAAAACAGTGGTGCAATGATTGTTCATGTCTCATGCAAGATGCTTGCTGCGCCATACGCAACCTTCATTGCAATAATTTATTTTAGCAGTACTGTCTCTTTCAAACGTACTAACCCCCAATTCCTGTCCTTACTTTTCTTTCTCCAAATACCCAATCACCACACAATCAGCTCTGTAATAGACATTAAGCCATCTGTAAGCTTAAAACACAGATTCTTCAAAACTTTTAAAGAACATTGAAATATCTTCGTTGTACATGTTTAATTATTCTATCCTTTCAGTGTCGTGCCAGCCCCATCAAGAATACAGTGCAAAGCAGGAACAATCTGTGAATGGAGCGCCAGATCCTTGCTAGCACAGTGATACTATGTCCTCACATGTTTAATTATTAACAATAAAGATTATTTAAATGAAGTTAAAGTTTTATCTGTATAATATAATAAAAATATTTTGCTGCATTTCATCTTAACAATGATATCATCATCATATGTAAATATGCACTTTATAAAGTGGCTCAAGATGTGCAATATTATAACTGTTGTGCAAGTTTACAGTGAGGTGATTGTACAAATAAGTACAAACAGTTCTACAAGGAGCACTTGATGGACTGATGGACTGCATTTATAGTTTTTGGGATGAAACTGTTTTTGAACTGTGAGGTCCGTACAGGAAAGGCTCTGAAGCTTTTGCCTTGTGAGAGCAATTCAATAGACAGAATGGCTGAGGCAACGTGTGCTTGATGCTGTAAACCAATAATTCTCTTTCCGATCAGCTGCTGTAGATCTGTGATTCCACACTCAGGTACAGTGATATAAATACTCCGAGTGGTGCAGTGAGAGTAATAGGGAAAAAGATGATCCGCTGCGGCAACCCCTAACGGGAGCAGCTGAAAGAAGAAGAAGAAGAAGGTGCAGTAAGAATAACAATGCTAAAGCAGCTATGGTATTTAGAATAATTTGACCATTCCGTGGACCATTATATTGTTACAGGTTAATTACAATCAGATGCATTAAACTAATAAACAATATGCGGTTAATTTCAGTGTATTTATAAAGCTGCATCAGGGCTGTGGATCTAGAAAAGAAAGGGAAACCACACTGGAACAGTAACACTGCTTTGACGCTGGGTGCCACCAGTTTGCAAAACTGAGCAGAGAACTTGCATACACCAGTGTTTTAGATAGCGTGAAAGTGTGCGTGGCTTTACGCCAAGTTTTGGTTTTATACACCGCGATTTAAGCGTGGAAACGGGCTTACGCACCATTTATACATGAGGCCCCAGGTGAACATTCACTGTGTCCATGGGGACGTTAAAATATATGAAACTATCATATTCCCCCTGAAATTTAAAGGGAGGAATTTTAAGGTTTGGACTGCCATATTAGACACTTTACCCTGACCTCTTTTAATAGTGAAAAGGAATGGTCTCTAGCCACCTACACAGCAGTAGTAGAAAGAGAGGGGCTTGCCACTGACAACGTCAGTCACTGATGTGGGACACAGTCCCCCACCTGAGGGTTCCAGACAACTGGAGGACTCTTCACTCCTTCTCTTGCAACTTCAACCTACACAAATCGCACGACTGCTACAGGCCATGATGAAGTAATGGTGGGAGAAGATCATGATGCTGCATCGGGCTCAGAGGAAGTACAGACAAATACTCTTGACAGAATTTGCATGCCTGCAACAATCAACAGCAGCTTAGATTTTGGATTTAAACAAGCACATGTCATATATGATCCATACTATATGGAGAGGAAGGGCCCAAACTTTAAAACACCACACTTTTTAAATAAGAATGGTTTCTTATAAGGAGTTATTTCTGATTGGGGAGGGGGAAGGGCGGAGGGATGGTTTTAAAAATTGCTTACACCCACATCTTAGGAGGTCATCTCAGTGCAGAGAAGATGAGGGAATGCATTTTGAAACACCCTAATTGGCTGAATGTGGGCCTATTTCGGATATCCCTTTTGAGAGGTTTGGGTTAAACAATGTTGGCCCACTTCCCAGGAGTAAAAATGATTATCAATATATGCTCGTGTTGGCTGATTGTGCAACAAGATACCCCGAGGTGGCCACTCTGCAGAAGGCCAAAGACAAGCTGTTGCTAACTCTCTCTCAGAAAGTTTCACACATATTGTGATCCCTGGTGAGATTTTAACTGACCAAGGTACGCCCTTCATCTCCTGCATCATGAAGCAGCTGCGTGAGAGCCTTGCAATTATGTGATTGAGTACGACTGTTCATCACCCACAGACGATTGGCCTGACTGAATGGTTAATAAGACTATAAATTTAAATTATTCGGCAAGTGGCCCATGATGACCCAGTCTCCTGGGATACCTTGTTGCCTCTTCTCATGTTTGCAGTTTGGGAATCCCCCAGGCATCTACCCGGGTTGAGTCCTGCTATTAGGCTGCCGACTATGCAAATTGGCTGCCAACTACATATATATTAGTGGTGGGCAACAATTTTAAATTTTTAATCACGACTAATCACATAATTGTCTGCAATCACAGACAATAAAAACAATCACATTGTTATGCTCAAAATTCAATAATGAACTCAAACACTTAGCAAACACTTTAAACAAATATGGTGCTTTTTAGCAGCGATATTCCCTTTACATAGTAGCAGTTAAAATATTTCTAGTAAATGTCAAATTAAACATTATTGTAATCAAATCAAATATAAAACCAAAGCTGTTTGCCACTGCCAGGGCTTTAATGTTTTATCTTCTTCTTCTTCTTCTTTTGGATGCTCCCATTAGAGGTTGCCACAGCGGATCATCTTCCATACCTTTCTGTCCTCTGCATCTTGCTCTGTTACACACATCACCTGGATGTCCTCTCTCACCACATCCATAAACATTCTCTTGGCCTACCTCTTTTTCTCTTGCCTGGCAGCTCTAAGATCTGAATGTACTGTAGCTTCTGTATAGATTTTGCAGGGAGGCTGATGAAGAGGGAATTGCAGTAATCAATATGAGACATTATGAAACAAAGAACCAGAGTCTGAGCATCATTAAAGGACAGAAAAGGACAGAAACGCGCAATGTTACGGAGATGATAGAATTAAATTTTGGAAAGAGACCTAATGTGTAGCTCAAGGTTAAGATGAATCAAACAAAACACTAAGATTTCTGGCAACAGGAGCAGGTTTGACAAGTATACCATCAATAGAAACAAAGAAGAGAGAGAGCAGGCTATATCTAAACCTAATCTATCATTTTAATCTTTATAATTATAACTACCAACGTAATAATAAGCTGCATGGCAATAACTCTTAGGGAAATAGGAAATTAAGGCCGAAGCTGTCTCACTTCCAGTTAAGACTATAAAATGACATCAAAAACTCAGAATCAATGTCTCCATGATGGGACAGTTAACTTCGTGAGCAGGAATGTTAAAGGCCTGCATCACGAATTAAAGAGAATAAAGTACTCTCTCACCTAACAGGCCTAAACGCTAAAATAGTATTTTTACAGGAGACCCACTTACTAAGCAAGGATCAGTTCCGCCTGCAAAAAGACTGGACTGGCCAAATATTTCATTCTAGTTTTACAAAGAAAACTAGAGGTGTGGGAATTCTCATACATAGAACAGTTTCATTTGTAGCATCAGATGTAGTATTGTATCCTGAAGGGAGGTATGTGATGGTCATGGGTAACATATCTAACTGTAAAATGATTTTGATAAATGTTTATGCACCAAATGTTGATGATAAGGAATTTATACAAAATTTATTTGCATTCATTCCCAATCTGAACACTCATAAAATTATAATGGCTGGGGACTTTAATTGTGTTTTAAATCCACTCTTAGATAGAACTTCTGCCATAGGGGGAACGGCATCTAACACCTCAAAGATAATTACAAAGTTTATAACTGATCACAACTTATCAGACCCCTGGAGGTTTTTAAACCCAAACTCAAGAACATATTCTTTCTGCTCACCAGTACATCATTGCTACTCAAGGATTGATTATTTCTTTATAGATAACTAGCAAAATACCCGCGCTTCGTAGCGGAGAAGTAGTGTGTTAAAGAAGTAATGAAAAAGAAAAGGAAACATTTTGAAAATAACGTAACATGATTGTCAATGTAATTGTTTTGTCACTGTTATTAGTGTTTCTGTCATATATATATATATATATAAATACTGTATATACACACACACATATAAACATATATATATACATATCCATACATATATACATATAAACATATACACATATACAGTGGTGTGAAAAACTATTTGCCCCCTTCCTGATTTCTTATTCTTTTGCATTTTTGTCACACAAAATGTTTCTGATCATCAAACACATTTAACCATTAGTCAAATATAACACAAGTAAACACAAAATGCAGTTTTTAAATGATGGTTTTTATTATTTAGGGAGAAAAAATATCCAAACCTACATGGTCCTGTGTGAAAAAGTAATTGCCCCCTTGTTAAAAAATAACATAACTGTGGTGTATCACACCTGAGTTCAAATTCCATAGCCACCCCCAGGCCTGATTACTGCCACACCTGTTTCAATCAAGAAATCACGTAAATAGGAGCTGCCTGACACAGAGAAGTAGACCAAAAGCACCTCAAAAGCTAGACATCATGCCAAGATCCAAAGAAATTCAGGAACAAATGAGAACAGAAGTAATTGAGATCTATAAGTCTGGTAAAGGTTATAAAGCCATTTCTAAAGCTTTGGGACTCCAGCAAACCACAGTGAGAGCCATTATCCACAAATGGCAAAAACATGGAACAGTGGTGAACCTTCCCAGGAGTGGCCGGCCTACCAAAATTACCCTAAGAGCAGAGACGACTCATCCGAGAGGTCACAAAAGACCCCAGGACAACGTCTAAAGAACTGCAGGCCTCACTTGCCTCAATTAAGGTCAGTGTTCACGACTCCACCATAAGAAAGAGACTGGGCAAAAACGGCCTGCATGGCAGATTTCCAAGAAGCAAACCACTGTTAAGCAAAAAGAACATTAGGGCTCGTCTCAATTTTGCTAAGAAACATCTCAATGATTGCCAAGACTTTTGGGAAAATACCTTGTGGACTGAAGAGACAAAAGTTGAACTTTTTGGAAGGCAAATGTCCCGTTACATCTGGCGTAAAAGGAACACAGCATTTCAGAAAAAGAACATCATACCAACAGTAAAATATGGTGGTGGTAGTGTGGTGGTCTGGGGTTGTTTTGCTGCTTCAGGACCTGGAAGGCTTGCTGTGATAGATGGAACCATGAATTCTACTGTCTACCAAAAAATCCTGAACGAGAATGTCCGGCCATCTGTTCGTCAACTCAAGCTGAAGCGATCTTGGGTGCTGCAACAGGACAATGACCCAAAACACACCAGCAAATCCACCTCTGAATGGCTGAAGAAAAACAAAATGAAGACTTTGGAGTGGCCTAGTCAAAGTCCTGACCTGAATCCAATTGAGATGCTATGGCATGACCTTAAAAAGGCGGTTCATGTTAGAAAACTCTCAAATAAAGCTGAATTACAACATTTCTGCAAAGATGAGTAGGCCAAAACTCCTCCAGAGCGCTGTAAAAGACTCATTGCAAGTTATCGCAAACGCTTGATTGCATTTATTGCTGCTAAGGGTGGCCCAACCAGTTATTAGGTTCAGGGGCAATAACTTTTTCACACAGGGCCATGTAGGTTTGGATTTTTTTTCTCCCTAAATAATAAAAACCATCATTTAAAAATTGCATTTTGTGTTTACTTGTGTTATATTTGACTAATGGTTAAATGTGTTTGATAATCAGAAACATTTTGTGTGACAAACATGCAAAAGAATAAGAAATCAGGAAGGGGGCAAATAGTTTTTCACACCACTGTATATACACACACACATATATACATACATATATATATATATATATATACATACATACATATATACACATACATCCACATATATACACATATATATATACATATTGTCACACATGTGCGATTAGGAGGCAGTCAAAGAGCCTAAAGGTGAGTGAAACATCGCGAGATAGAGGGTTGTCACGTGGTACTTACCTGAATCTCTTTTGGTCAACAGAAAACTTGAAGAAAAATAATTCCTTCACTTCCGGATTCCAGAATGGCCGCGACGACGACGACGTCACTTCCGGCCCACCATAATGACGTCACTTCCGGCTCAACGTCCCATCATGCTGACGTTGTTTCCGATTCCTGTTTTCAACGTCACTTCTTGCCAACCATTTCCTGTCCCATAATCCTTTCCTGTATAAAGTCGCCATTTTGACTCGAGAAAACTGTTCATTGTTTTGTTTTTGAGACTTTGAATCATTCTTTCTTTAATTGTCTGGACGACAATATATGGGAACGGTCCCCAAAACTTTGTTTTGGGTTGTGTAACATTCTTTTGGAGAAGAATAATCATCACAATATCTACATATACACACATACATATACATACACACACATATATACACACAAATACATATATATATACATACACACATATATATAAACATATATATACATACATATCTACATATATACATATACACACACACACACATATAAACATATATATACATACATATCTACATATATACATATACACACACACACACATACAGTGGTGTGAAAAACTATTTGCCCCCTTCCTGATTTCTTATTCTTTTGCATGTTTGTCACACAAAATGTTTCTGATTATCAAACACATTTAACCATTAGTCAAATATAACACAAGTAAACACAAAATGCAATTTTTAAATGATGGTTTTTATTATTTAGGGAGAAAAAAAATCCAAACCTACATGGCCCTGTGTGAAAAAGTTATTGCCCCTGAACCTAATAACTGGTTGGGCCACCCTTAGCAGCAATAAATGCAATCAAGCGTTTGCGATAACTTGCAATGAGTCTTTTACAGCGCTCTGGAGGAGTTTTGGCCTACTCATCTTTGCAGAAATGTTGTAATTCAGCTTTATTTGAGAGTTTTCTAACATGAACCGCCTTTTTAAGGTCATGCCATAGCATCTCAATTGGATTCAGGTCAGGACTTTGACTAGGCCACTCCAAAGTCTTCATTTTGTTTTTCTTCAGCCATTCAGAGGTGGATTTGCTGGTGTGTTTTGGGTCATTGTCCTGTTGCAGCACCCAAGATCGCTTCAGCTTGAGTTGACGAACAGATGGCGGACATTCTCGTTCAGGATTTTTTGGTAGACAGTAGAATTCATGGTTCCATCTATCACAGCAAGCCTTCCAGGTCCTGAAGCAGCAAAACAACCCCAGACCACCACACTACCACCACCATATTTTACTGTTGGTATGATGTTCTTTTCTGAAATGCTGTGTTCCTTTTACGCCAGATGTAACGGACATTTGCCTTCCAAAAGTTCAACTTTTGTCTCTTCAGTCCACAAGGTATTTTCCCAAAAGTCTTGGCAATCATTGAGATGTTTCTTAGCAAAATTGAGACGAGCCCTAATGTTCTTTTGCTTAACAGTGGTTTGCTTCTTGAAATCTGCCATGCAGGCCGTTTTTGCCCAGTCTCTTTCTTATGGTGGAGTCGTGAACACTGACCTTAATTGAGGCAAGTGAGGCCTGCAGTTCTTTAGACGTTGTCCTGGGGTCTTTTGTGACCTCTCGGATGAGTCGTCTCTGCGCTCTTGGGGTAATTTTGGTAGGCCGGCCACTCCTGGGAAGGTTCACCACTGTTCCATGTTTTTGCCATTTGTGGATAATGGCTCTCACTGTGGTTTGCTGGAGTCCCAAAGCTTTAGAAATGGCTTTATAACCTTTACCAGACTTATAGATCTCAATTACTTCTGTTCTCATTTGTTCCTGAATTTCTTTGGATCTTGGCATGATGTCTAGCTTTTGAGGTGCTTTTGGTCTACTTCTCTGTGTCAGGCAGCTCCTATTTACGTGATTTCTTGATTGAAACAGGTGTGGCAGTAATCAGGCCTGGGGGTGGCTATGGAATTTGAACTCAGGTGTGATACACCACAGTTATGTTATTTTTAACAAGGGGCAATTACTTTTTCACACAGGACCATGTAGGTTTGGATATTTTTTCTCCCTAAATAATAAAACCATCATTTAAAAACTGCATTTTGTGTTTACTTGTGTTATATTTGACTAATGGTTAAATGTGTTTGATGATCAGAAACATTTTGTGTGACAAAAATGCAAAAGAATAAGAAATCAGGAAGGGGGCAAATAGTTTTTCACACCACTGTATATATATATATATATACACATATATACAGTCTTTGGGGTGCGAGCAACTGTTGCTGGGGGTGCCAGAATCCATGAAGGAAGAAAATGAAAAACATTATTTGTACAAAATCTTAATTTATTTATCCATTCCTAAATAATTAAATGGGCAGGCTATTTCATATCATTGCAATACGCTGCTTGTTAAAACGGATGACTCCCGCTCTTACTTGCAAGTCTGTGTGGATATTATGAACTATCGTTTCTGTTCAAGTTCTATTTAAATTTTAAATAGAAGGAATTTTTATTTAGTCGACAGAATATTATTCCGGAATAAATCAACTCAAACCTTAAATAACTTATAATATTTTGCTCTCCATAAAAATATATCCTGTCTAAATTATACAAGTTAGAAATAAAGTAAACGTTAAAAGAACAAACATTCAAATTTCTTTACTCTTATGTAATTTTATATAAAAAACTTAAATTTTAAATATCCCAAAAGATTTTGCTCTCCATAAAAATATATCCTGTCAGAATTATACAAATTAAAATATGAACATGGTGCATAACAAAACCTGGAAGTATAAATAAAATTTGTTCTTTTCAGCAATAACAAATCAAATCATTCAGTTGTCTTTGCTCTTATGTCATTTAATCAGAGCTGGACGCGTGGCATCTTTTTTTGGCAACAAGTTTGTTTATGTTTGGTGTGAGGTTCTGTGTTGTGGAGATTCTCAGGATAGACTGCAGGTGCTCATCAGTGAGGCGACTCCTGTGTGCTGTTTTGGTAGTCTTCATGACTGAGAAGAGCTTCTCACACAGATATGTGGTACCAAACATGCACAAGGTTCGAGCCTCATGTAGACGGAGCTGGAGCATTTGTGCGGGAATGGAGTGAATAAACTGTGCGGGCCCTGCAGTATCGTACTTTGCCTTCAGTGTGCCATTACACTGCAGCTCAATCACCTCCATCTGAATCTGCACAGGTGCAGTTTCCACATCGACGGCAAATGGGTTGCGAAACAACTCAAAATTATTTTTTTGTTCTTTAAAGCCACCAAAGCGCCGTGCGAACTCAGTGCGCAGTGCGCTCAGTTTATCAGCAAAGTGCGTATTTGGGAACACCGTTGTTCATTCATTGATCGCGAATAAAGTATCCATTATTTATGAAGCTTCAATTGGTGATCTGTCTTTCTGCGTTAACCGCATATGTTTTCATACGTCTCAAACCAAGGGGATGCGAGGCTAAAATGAATCGAGAAGCGGGCGTACATACTGTACTTAGTGCATCCCCTCTCGAGAATCGAACCTCGGACGTTGGCGCTACAGACGAAGGCTCTACTATTGCGCCACGGCGTGTGGTTTGTCTATTTGAGCGTAGCAGTGTAATTCATTTTTTGTTCAGCACTCTTTGGAACTGTTGCTTTTTGTCTGCGCACTGCGCCAGTTCACGTGAGCCGCTGAATATGGTTTTATATGACACTCGCTCGCTTCTAATTGTTTCGCTGCCTTCTTAATTATATAATGCATGTTTTCTTCTGCGCTTTTTGAAGCTCTTCCTGGTTTTCTACGTAATGCGTGATTACGTGAGAGGCGTGATGATGTCACACGAAACTCCGCCCCCCACGGCTTTTGAGCTTAACTCCATTACTTTAAATGGAGAAAAATAGCTTCTAGTTATGACCATTATGCGTAGAATTTAGAAATGTAACCTGCCCAACTTTTGTAAGGAAGCTGTAAGCAATGAGCCTGCCAAATTTCAGCCTTCTACCTACACGGGAAGTTGGACAATTAGTGATGAGTCAGTGAGTCAGTGAGTCAGTCAGTCAGTGAGGGCTTTGTTTTTTATTAGTATAGATAACTTCTTGCCGATGATTAAATCTTGCAAGTACGATGCCATTGTTATTTCTGACCATGCACCGCTGATCTTGGAGCTAAAGTTACTCTGCCCCACACACTCACCTTGCAGATGGCATCTCAACCCGCTTCTATTAGCAGACGAGAATTGTACAGAATTTATATCCAAACAAATCAGTTTTTTCCTAAAGACAAATACATCCTCAGAGATTTCTGCAGGAATACTCTGGGAAACTCTAAAGGCCTTCTTAAGAGGACAGATTATCTCATATCTTTCCCACAGAAATAAATTAGAAACCAAGAAAGTAGCAGAGATAAAAAGCGAAATTACTAGAATAGATGAAGAACATGCCAGACTACCAAGCGAGGCTCTACATAGGAAAAGGCAGGCTCTGCATTCAGAACTAAACCTCTTGACAACTAAAGAAACCGAACAACTAATTTATAAATCCAGACATCATTATTATGAACATGGAGAGAAAGCTAATAAGCTTTTAGCTCAACAAATTCACAAGCAAGAAGTCTGCAACGCAATCCCAGTAATTACCAACACGAACAGAGACAAAATCATCGACCACAAAAATATAATGCACACATTCAGAGACTACTATAAATCCTTATATACTACTGAGTTTAAAGAAGACAATACACAATCTAATGCATTTCTGGATACATTACAGATACCACAAATAGACACTTTAATTGCGGAGGAACTCGATAAACCTCTGGTGTTATCAGAATTACTAGATGCTATAAAGTCACTTCAAGGCGGGAAAGCAGCAGGCCCTGATGGCTACCCTGCAGAATTTTATAAGAAATTCTCTGCTCAGCTAGCTCCCCTCCTATTAGCAACATTTCATGAAGCCAGAGACAATCAAACTCTTCCTCAAACTTTTCACCAAGCACTAATCACCATTTTTCCAAAACAAAATAAGGACTTATTACAATGTGCATCATACAGACCAATTTCACTTCTGAATAATGACATTAAAATACTCTCAAAATCATAGCTAGAAGGATGGAGAAAGTGCTCCCCTTGGTAATATCACAAGATCAAACTGGATTTATCAAGGGCCAACACTTATCTTCAAATCTTCGATGCCTGTTTAATGTAATATACTCACCAACTAAATCAAACACCCCAGAAATATTATTATCATTGGATGCAGAAAAAGCATTTGACATGATTGAATGGAAATACCTTTTTACTACATTGGAGAAATTTGGGTTTGGCCCGAACATTTGTGCATGGATCAAATTACTGTACACCAATCCAGAAGCTTCAGTTTGTATCAACAACATTTGTTCAGACTACTTTAAACTAGAATGTGGTACTAGACAAGGATGTCCCTTGTCACCGCTACTGTTTGCAATCACCATTGAACCACTGGCAATACACTGTTGAAATACTGATTATCAGAGAAGGACTGGAACAGAAAATATCACTATATGCAGATGATATGGTACTGTATATATCAGACCCACAAAATTCTGTGCCTGCAGTCTTAACAGCACTCACAGAATTTCAAAAGATCTCTGGTCTCAGAATTAATCTGAATAAAAGTGTACTCTTTCCAGTGAATTCTCAAGCATATAATATTAGATTAGATACCCTACCTTTTATCATTGCAGAACAGTTTAAATACCTAGGGTAAACATCACAAGTAAACATAAAGCTCTTTATCAACAAAATTTCGCCTGCATGGAAAAGATTAAGCAAGACTTGCATAGATGGTCAACTCCTCATCTCACTCTAGCTGGAAGAATTAGCACTATTAAGATGAATATTCTTCCTAAGCTCCTTTTTTATTTCAAAACATCCCAATATACATCAATAAATCATTTTTTAAGCAATTAGATTCAACAATAACCTCATTTATTTGGAACTCAAAACATCCACGTATCCAAAGAGCGACCCTACAAAGACAAAAGGCAGAAGGCGGCATGGCTCTACCTAACTTCCAGTTTTATTACTGGGCAGCAAATATACAAGCGATAAAAACCTGGACACAAATAGAAGAACATACACAGGCTTGGTCCGCAATAGAAGTAAAATCCTGCAGTACTTCTTTATATTCCCTGCTCTGTGCCCCAATAAACACAAATTATCGGTAATATACTAATAACCCAATTGTGCTTCACTCACTTAGAATCTGGAACCAATGTAGAAAGCATTTTAAGACGGAGAAGCTTTTATCTGTGGCACCTCTGCAAGAGAACCACCTCTTTCAACCTTCGTGAACATATGCAGTTTTTAATATCTGGAAAAAATTTGGGATTAACTTGCTTAGAGATCTTTATATAGACAACGTCTTTGCATCCTATGAACAATTACATTCCAAATTTAACATTCCAGCTACACATTTCTTTCACTATCTTCAAATTAGGAACTTTGTTAAACAGAACCTTCCCAATTTTCCTCATCTTGCACCCTCATCCATGATGAAAAAAATATTGCTCAATCTCAAGGACTCAGACACCATCTCTGCAATATATAAAATTATTTTACAGTCCCTCGATGAAACATGTCCATTTCCTTCTGGGAGATGAGGTTGGTAATCAGCAAGGTCTTGTTAGTGATGGAGTGAGCATTCAGTAGGGTGAGCCTAAAGTTGGAACAACTAGGAGAGTAAGGCACAGACACTTTTTGAAGAGAATGGAGATGGTCAATGTTTATTCCTCGCAATCTGTCTACTGACATAGGAAGAGAGTAACCAGAGACATGAGTGCCGCTGTCAAGGTAAGTAAACCTCTTGACAAGGTTGACATTCTCTCTGCAGACAGCATCTTCGGCAAAGTCAAGATCAGTGAATCTTTGTTCACCAATAGATACTCCAAAGCTGCTGGACACAAATATCCTGCCTAACACCCTGTCCATACAAGCATTGAACAGAGTAGGAGCAAGAACACACCAATGACAAACCCCAGAATCAACCGGGAAAAATGCTCAGGTTCTGCCACCACTCAGCACAGCACTCACAGTGCCAGTGTACAGGCCAGCCATGATATCCAGCAACCTTGTGGACATACCGCGAAGTCTCAGGATGTCCCACAGGGCAGCTTGATCAACTGAGTCAAACACTTTATGAAAATCAAGAAAGGCTACAAAGAAACTCTGCCAATATTCATGTTGCAAGCATTGAACAGAGTAGGAGCAAGAACACACCCCTGATGAACCCCAGAATCAACTGGGAAAGATGTGGGGGCTCTGCCTCCACTCCACACAGCACTCATACTACCAATGTACAGTACCATGATATCCAGCAACTTTGGAGGCATCTTGCGAAGTCTCAGGGTGTCTCACAGGGAACTCTGCCAATATTTGCATTTGCACTATCGTAGGTGGCTGGGGGGGGCGACCCGGCTGGGAGGCCCCGGAAGACTGGAAGAGGGCTTACGCCCACCTCAGACCACATGGTGGTAACCACCCTGGTTGCTATGGGGACCACGGGTACAGGGCTTTGAAGCTCAACCCTGCACGGGCCCATGGTCACTGCCAGGGGGCGCCCCGATGCCTTTGGAGCCCTGGACCTCAGCACTTCTGCCACACTCGGAAGTGCTGAGGGGAAGAGAAGCGGGGACACCCGGAGTGCTGGTAGAAGATTGCTGGGGAGCACCTGGAGCACATCCGAGTGATGATAAAAGGGGCCGCCTCCCTCCATTCAGCAGTGAGAGTCAGGAGTGGAGTAGGATGGAGATCGGGAGGAGAGACAAGGAGGCGGCCTGAAGAGAAAGGCATTTGTGTTGAGGCCAGGACTTTGGGGACTTTGGGGGTTTTGAGGTGCACTTGTGACTGTAAATATGTTAAATAAACGTGTGTTGGGAGACATCAACGTGTCCGCCTGTCTGTGTCCAGGCCAGCTACCACAGCACTCAATGAGAACCCTCATTGCCAGGATGCGGTCAATGGTAGACATCTTAGACATAAAACCAGACTGTTCCAGTTGCTGGTAGGTAAACAAACAATCACAGATCCTATTAAGGATGTCCCTAGCAAAGACCTTAACCGGCACAGAGAGCAGTGTTATCCCCCTGTAGTTGTCGCAATCTGGGGAATCACCCTTCCCTTTACAGATAGGGACAACAGGTCCCATTTTCCAGTCAGTTAGGATGATGCCCATCTCCCAAATGGAAGCAAAGATTGCTTGCAGTGCCAGGAGGACAGCCTTGGCACAAGCATGAAGAAGTTCACCCCGGATAGCAAAGATCGCTGCAGCCCTCCCTGCCCTCAGCTGGTTCACCCCCTGTGAAATCTCAGTGTAACTGGGTGGTTCACAGCTAATTGGAGGACCAGCCTGAAGAACCATGGACCCAGAAGTGTCCAACGTCCTAGCTGGAAAATCAAATTTAAACAACTGCTCACAGTAGCCAGCCCATCGGGTCACACTTGTAGAATCATCCTTAAGGACTGTTCGAATCAGTTGTAGGAGATTTCAGTTTTCATATAGATAACCATTGTGACCCTAAAGGAAACAGAAGTAATGAACTTTTTGATCTTAGCCAGCACATGACTGAAACTACACATAAGGGATGAAACATACTAGACGTAACATAGAAATACTGATAACTAGAACTAAAGAGCAGCATATTGTTACAAAACTTGTTTTTTTATGTCAAAGCAACCTCTATATTTACTAATATTCAGAAATATCAGCCTGAATGTATTGCATGCTCAAATACAGCCAGTAATGTAACCAATAAGGTGAAATACTGTATTTGAATGCTAAAGTGAAAGATACAGCTGACATAGTGGCCCCTAAAAAATTGTTAAGAAATCCTTCAGCATTAAAATGCCTTGGAAGACTCAAGGAGTGACTGTACTAAAGAAAAAATGCCTGAAATGGAAGAAAACTAAACTAGCTGTGCATTATGAAATACAGAAGGTACATGAAACTGAATATAACAAAACAGTCTACCATGAGAGACAGTTCTGTTTCTCTAAAATTGTATATGATAATGCTTGAAATCCAATAGTTTTATTCTAGACAGAGGGACCAAGCTGGGAAAGATGTGTAGCAGGTTATGGTGATAAAGGATAAAGATGGAAACGTACTCACAAGCAAGGAGAGCGTGTTGAACAGATGGAAAGAGTACTTTGAGAGGCTGACGAATGAAAAGAATGAGAGAGAGAGAAGATTGGATGATGTGGAGATAGTGAATCAGGAAGTGCAATGGATTAGCAAGGAGGAAATAAGGACAGCTATAAAGAGAATGAAAAATGGAAAGGCCGTTGGTCCAGATGACATACCTGTGAAGTATGGAGGTGTTTAGGAGAGATGGCAGTGGAGTTTTTAACCAGAATGTTTAATGGAATCTTGGAAGGAGAGAGGATGCCTGAGGAGTGTAGAAGAAGTGTACTAGTGCCAATATTTAAGAATAAGGGGGATGTGCAGGATTACAGAGTAATGGGGATTGTGGAAGAGAGGTGAAAAAGAGAGTGCAAGCAGGGTGGAATGTGTGGAGAAGAATGTATGAAGTAATTTGTGAGAGTCGGGTATCAGCCAGAGTGAAAGGGAAAGTCTACAGGATAGTAGTGAGACAGCTATGTTATATAGATTGGAGACAGTGACACTGAGCAGAAATCAGAAGACAGAGCTGGAGGTACCAGAGTTAAATATGTTAAGATTTGCACTGGATGTAACAAGGATGGATAGGATTAGAAATGAGTAGATTAGAGTGTCAACTGAAGTTGGACATTTGGGAGACAAAGTCAGAGAGGTGAGAATGTGTTGGTTTAGACATGTGCAGAGGAGAGATGCTTAGTATATTCGGAGAAGGATGTTAAGGATAGAACTACCAGGTAAGAGGAAAAGAGGAAGGCCTAAGAGGAGGTTTATGGATGTGGTGAGACAGGACATGCAGGTGATGGGTGTAAGAGAACAAGATACAGAGGACAGAAATATATGGAAAAAGATGATTCGCTGTGGCAGCCCCTAACTGGAGCAGCCGAAAGAAGAAGAAGAAACACCTTCACTCAAGTAGGTCTACCTGAGCTCCACAGAATAATTTTCAAAGACGTCTCTGTATATTTGATAGTGCATTTGACATAGTGCATTATAAGATATGAAATTTTCCCAGATTATCTAAAGAATGCAGTTGTTAAACCCCTGCTCAAGAAAAATAATCAAAACTCCCCTGTCTTTAACCACTTCAGACCTATTTTTAAACTGCCTTACTTTAGTAAACTTCTAGAAAAAAAGTAGGTTTTCAGCAGTTAAATTAATCTTCTTCTTCTTCTTCTTTGATCCCTAGCTGACGTTGGGTCTGGATCGGCTACTAAGCCCATACGCTGCTGTGGGTGCCAGCGGTTGTCGGATCTCCTTCACAACTCGTTTCCATGCATGGCGATCGTTGGCGATTGTTCTGGCCTCATCGAGATTTATTCTGCGATTTCTGATGTCATCTTCAACTTGTTTTAGCCATGTTTTCTTCAGTGCCGTTCATTGGATTCGCCACTGGGTGGGTCGTTCACACCAGAGGAGTTGGTGTGGTAGTCGGCTTACATCCATTTGACATACATGGCCAAACCATCGCAGTGGACGTGTTTGAATTTGCTCCTCGATTGGTGGTAGATTGTCACATCTCCGTTGGACGTCCTCATTTCGAAGGCGGTCTTGGAGTGATACTCGTAATATCTGCCGGAGGCAACGCATCTGGTCCACCTTGAGCATCGTCCACATTTCGGATCCATAAAGTAGAATCGGCAGGATCAGTGTCCGGAAAAGGGGGATTTTAGTCGGAATGGAAATATTTGTTCGCTTCCACAAATACCACTTTAGAGAAGAAAATGCTATGGTTGCTTGACCTATTCGACTGTGGATCTCCGCCGTGGACGCTACTTTCTTCTGTTCAATCAGTGAGTTAAGGTATTTGAACTGCTGAACTTGTTGTATTTGGATGCCATCAAGGTGGACATTTGCAGGCAATCCATCTGTTGTCAGCACTTTCGTCTTTTCAAAGTTTATTTTCAATCCATATGACTGGCCGGCATGGGCAGTCTTGTAGAGAGCGCCCGTGGCTTCAGCGTCATCTTCAGCCAGCACACTGCAGTCATCTGCAAACATTAGATCTGTCACGGTGCCATTTTCATCAAACTGGACTCCGCGTCTGCCCCCGAAGACTTTCCTCATAATGGCGTCGAGTACGATGTTGAAGAGCAGCGGTGAGATGAAGTCTCCCTGGCGAACTCCAGTGCAAATGGTGAGTTCAGTCGACAACTCGTTTTGGATGCTCCTCCATAACCTTGCGAAGGCTGAATATCTGGTTTCAGCAACCGTGGCGAGGCCTGAAGCCGGCTTGCTCCTCGCGCCTTGTTTGTTCACGATGCTTCTGCAGGCGTGATTGGATTACTTTCATGAAGACTTTTCCAACAATCGAGAGCAAACTGATGCCACGGTAGTTTTGGCATTCTCGGTTGTCGCCTTTCTTGAAGAAAGGGATAATGATGGCCTTCTTCCATGTTCTTAGAATCGTCTCTGTACGCCAAATGTTTTGTAGAAGCAGGTGCACTCGTTGGAGGAGAAAATCACCGTCAGCCTTGATCGATTCCGCGGTAATCGCATCCACACCAGGCGCTTTACCATTTTTCAAAGTCCGGATGGCCATCTTCACCTCCACCAGGGTCGGTTCATCATCGGACATTGGGTTCTCTGGTGCCTCGATTAGTGGTGGCTCTGCTAGTGGTCCTTGTGGCGGGTCATGATTGTACAGTGTCTCGAAGAACTCCTTCCAATGCTGTAACCGCTCAGTCGATGATCGCACAAAGGTGCCATTGGCTTTTCAGATGTTATCGTTTGTTGATTTGGTTTTTCCACTCAGGCGTCGGAGCGTTCGATAAATCGTGTGGTACTCATGCTTTAAGGCCGCTTCTTCCAAGTCAGCCGCTACTTTGTTCCAGTAAACCTCATGCTCTTCCTTCATTCGCCATCGGACGTCCTTGTTGAGCTGACGATATCGCTCAAAGTCGACCAGCTTTACACTTTTTTTCGTTCATCTACCATATCGAGGCATTCATCGGATATCCATGGCTCTGTTCGGTGGCATGTGGGAGGACATTGTTCTTTGGCACGTTCCATGATGGCATCCGAAACTTGTTGCTCTTCGACGTTGACGTCTTCGGATGGCACCAATACTGCGAAACGGTTGGATAATTCTATTTGAAATTCCACCTTGTGAGCGGGATCTGACAAGCATTTCCAGTCGAGTTTTGCCGATAGGCGCGATTTGCATTTGGCTCTTTGCACTCGAAGTTTGACCACGGCGCACACAAGATAGTGGTCTGATCCACAGTCCGGGCAGCGCATTTAACGGACATCCTTGAGTGATGATCAGAAACGGGAGTTGATCAGAATGTAGTCCAACATTGCCGAGTCATTGCTCGATGGATTTCGCCATGTAAGTTGATGCTTCTTTGGATGTTGAAATTGGGTGTTTCCGATGATAAATTTGTTGGTGTTGGCGAAGGACAAGAGGCGCAAACCGTTGTCATAGATTACACCATGTCCAAAACAACCCATCGTGCTTTCCCACCCAGTCTGATTGGCGCCAATATAGGCGTTGAAATCTCCAGCCAGTATAATCAATTCGGTCTGTGGGATCGAATCCAATGTGTGTTGTAGTTGGTTGTAGAAATCACCCTTGGCCAGGTCTGGGTTTGTCTCGGTTGGTGCATAGATGGTAACGAGGTGGGTTTTGATGGTGACCTTGATGGTGAGCACTGCAAGACGATTAGAGATTGGCTGGTATGCAACAACGCTATTGACTGCGTGACAGGCAACCATGAATCCGACTCCTGCTTCTCGCTTTTCTCCACCCAAATAGTAGAGTACCATCTGATCGTCGATGAGTGGTGGTTCGACGACCATCTGCCCTGATCCTGTGAGTCATAGTTCAGATAACGCTGCGATGTCGATTTTGCAGCTCAGCAGTTCTTTGGCAATGATTTCTTTTTGGCCGACATGATGACCAGTTCGAACGTTCTACGCAGCAATTTGTATTTCCATATTTCGCGTGATGATCTTTTGGTTTCTTCGGCCAGTAGCCCATTTTTCACCAGCATCCTGGTTCATCCGGAACTGGCGCATCGGCTGCCCCGGATGCGGTAGCATTAAACGAAGAATTTGATTCGGAACTAACCATTGGTTTCGTGACTGTTTTCCCCGGTTTCCCGGTCCTGATCACTTCGGCAGGACGACCACCTTCCTCCTTTTTCAGCCAGGCTTAGGACCGTCCTTGGCGGAATTAAATGATTACTTGAACAAACATTCTATCCTTCATAAGCTTCTGCCAGGTTTTAGAACAAATCATAAAACAGAAACTGTACTGGTTAAAGTACTAAACGACTTGCTGGTTATTGTAAAGACAGGCCTTCTGTTCCTGTTCTCTTAGACCTGAGTGCAGCATTAAATAACATAGACCACAAAATTTTATAAATCACCATAGACAATGAGTGGGTCTCTCTGGTAGTGTCATAAGTTGGTTTCCGTCTTATTTAACAGGTAGAAAATTCTTTGTAAGTTATGGTGATTGTAGTTCTGAGGTCCATGATATTCTATATGGTGCACCACAAGAACCTTTTTAGATCCCACTGCTTTTTTAAATCTACATGCTTCCAATAAGTCAGATTATATCTAAACATAAGGTGAACTACCATAGCCATAGAAATTAAAGTCGATCGCCCAGCAGGTGGTGGACACTTAAAGACGACAGTCTTTTAGTGATTCAGCTGAACATGGAAAGCACCAAAGTTACTGTAAAAACAGAGAAGATGATATCAGCACCACAGTTCCATCTGTTTTCTGCCCGTTGAGGGCATATTGTTGAAATTCAAAATTTAAATATTACTCCATTAAATGAAGTTATTTCCAAACAGTACTTAATTACGTTTGATTTGGTTCTGCCCTTACCAATACACTCACGGATTAAAACAAAGACAGTGCGACATCTAGATTGTAATTCTGCTTCAAAATTTACAGATACTTTGAGTAAGTCGAGTGTAATTGTGGAAAACTATTCAGATCAGTTATCATCAAATGTACAGTAAATGTGGTAAACTATTTAGATCAACTAACATCACATTATAATGTGACCTTGAGAGGTGCTCTGGATGCAGTGGCTCTGGAGCACAGATGGAGAACAACAAAGTGGCATGAATTTCAAATTGCATGGACAGAGAGAGTTAAAAAATTTATAAAAGCTCTCTTTAAAGCTTGCTCAGAAAACTCTTCTACAATAATAGATAGCAATAATAAAAATCCTTGGGTACTGTTTAGAACAGTGGCTAAATTGCCCAGAGGGGACTGGACAGTCTAATGGTCTGGAATCCCTACAGATTTTATTTTTTTCTCCAGCCGTCTGGAGTTTTTTTTTTTTTTTTCTGTCCACCCTGGCCATTGGACCTTACTCTTATTCTATGTTAATTAATGTTGACTTATTTTATTTTCTTACGGTGTCTTTTATTTTTTCTACTCTTCATTATGTAAAGCACTTTGAGCTACTTTTTGTATGAAAATGTGCTATATAAATAAATGTTGTTGTTGTTGTTGTAAATTAACAAATGGGAATTGAGATCTACAGTACAAAATACCAACAGGTATTAGCAGTACAGATTTTATGAACTTCTTTAATGAGAAAATTAAAAATATAAGATTCCAAATCTCAGCATCACAGTGCAAACCACATGCTAGCTTGGCAGACCCTGTCTCACATTGAATTCATCGCTTTAGAAATTTTAATCCTGTAACTGAGCAGGAAGTCTTGACTTTAACTTCTAAAATGAAAACTACTACTTGTTCCCTAGATCCAGTGCCAGAAGAGTGCAACGGATGTTCTTGCAGCGCCTATTCTTAACATTATCAATAGTTCATTATTGCATGGCACAGTACCTGATGCACTAAAAGTGTCAGTCATTAAACCATTACTTAAAAAGTCAGACCTAGACCCACACATACTAAATAATTATAGGCCTATTTCAAATTTACCCTTTCTCTCTAAAATACTACAAAAAGTAGTCGTCAATCAGCTTCAGTCACACTTTACACATTACAATTTATTTAAGAAATTCCAGTCTGGTTTCTGCACTGGTCATAGTACAGAAACGGCACTAGCACGTGTTGTAAATGACATTCTGATATCCTCTGATGAAGGAAACTCCACTATAATTATGTTGTTAGACTTAAGCTCAGCATTTGGCACCATTGACCATTCTATTTTACTGCACAGGCTGGAAAATGATGTTGGACTTACAGGCACTGTGTTCACTTGGTTTATTTCTTATTTATCAAATCGATTCCAATACATACAAAAAATGTGCTCACACTACTCCATAATTATATACAGAACTGAGATAAAGTGTTCCACATGACTCAGTACTGAGACCTTTGTTGTTTTCACTTTACATGCTTCCACTGGGATCTATCATCAAAAAACATAATTTAAATTTTCATTCGTATGCAGATGACACCCAGTTATACCTTTCTTTAAGATCAAATGAAGTTTCTCCAATGTCTTTAATTAGTTGTGTTAATGAATTAAAGGAGTGGATGGATGAGAATTACTTGTCTTTAAACACTGATAAAAGAAAGATGTTGGAGGGAATGATGCTGATCACAACAATATTTTGGCATTGTTCAATTCATTTGGAATCACCATTAATCTACTGAATCAGCCCGCAATCTAGGATTTATCTTTGACTCTAGCATGTTGTTTAAAGCACACATTACAAAGTTGTCCAAATCATATTTCTTCCATCTTATAAATGTTGGGAAATGAAGGCTCTTTCTAAATAAACAGGATTCTGAGAAATGAATCCTATGCACTTATTTCTAGTAGGATTGACTACTGCAATGCTATGTTCACTGGATGTTCAAATTGTTCTTTATACAGATTCCAGTTAATCCAAATGCTCCTGCAAGAATTATTACAACAACAAAATACAAACACTTAACTCCAGTTCTTAAATCCTTACACTGGCTCCCAGTTAAGTTTAGGACAGATTTCAAAATCCTCATTTTAACATCTAAAGCCTTAAATGGCCAAGGTCTGGCTTGTCTGAACTTATCAGGACTTACAAACCAGAGCGCACATTAAGATCTCATGATGCCGGTCTGCTTAGGAGTCCAAGGATTAATAAAATAACAGTGGGAGGTTGAACTTTTAATTACAAGGCCCCTAAACTGTGGAATCATCTGCCTGCTACTATAAGAGATGCCCCTTCAGTCTCAACTTTCATATCCTGGCTGAAGACTCACTACTTTAGCTTAGCATATCCTGACAAGAGCTGCTGATTAACTGTACAGACTGCATCTCTGTTGTTGGACATTAGCACTAAAACATAAGTAACATGATAGTTGTAATTTTTTACTAACCCTCACCTATTCTGTTTCTCTTCTCGGTACTCAAATGTGGCACTTGGTGCCACTGCCCACCTGCCAAGTTGTTTTGCCTGCCCTAGATAAAGTCATCTCTGATGGCGGATCACAGGAATCATTGGGTAGAGGGGTCCTTTCATCGGATTGGCTGGCCCAGCACTCTCTCAGGTGTGGGATGGCCAATAGGGGGAGTTAGATTAACGGCTGAGGTTTCCAGGACTCTAAACAAATCCAAAACATATCATGTGATATCATCTACAGTTCAATTATGCTCTGTACTTGTAATATTTTTATTCTACCATTATACTGTAATGAGGATTACTTGCATTTTGTACGGTGTATTTTATTGTATTAACTCCATTCTCTTTAAACCCACTGCACGCCAACCTACCTGGAAAGGGGTCTCTCTTTGAACTGCCTTTCTTCTATTTTTTCCCTACTAGGGTTTTTTTTCAAGAGTTTTTCCTGTATGGGTTATTTGGATAAATTGAAAGAGTTGAACCATTTCAGTTTAGGTTAACAGAGCTTAGAATGTAATATGATTTAAATTATTAAAATTATTAAAGGAATTAGTACACTGAATCCAGGATGTTACTTTAAAATTAGTTCTTCAAGAACATGCAGACACATGTGGAAACATGTTAAGGGTAAATATCACAAATAAATTACCAAATAGTGCAGTATACAGTAGGACTTTTGGGCCCTTCAAAACTTGACTTGATACTATCTTGGAGGAATTAGGTGAAAAGACTGAATAACCTATTGGCAAGCTGGACTGTTCTTGTCCAATTTTATAACGTTCTAATATGACTCAAAAAAAGTTCATATAACTACTGACTGTTTTCAATCTATCAGAGCATTCTTTTAAAATATTTCTCCTGTAATCTTTAAGTCATTTTGACCTTACAGTTTCTGCCAGTGCCTTTGCCTCTTCTGCTGATAATTCTGTGTCTTCTCTGAAAGACAGACATGAAAAATCCTGTCTTTACAGGTGTATAACTCCTGTTTTTATGTCACAACTGTTTAGTATTCAAGGCATGCTTGTTTATGTTTGTCCATAAAATAATGTTACTAATGGTAATAAGGCTGAAGTTGCTCTATCTTTGTTATATTGCCAATATTTCTACTGTACAACACCTACACTTCAGAAGATTTGTGACATTTTGCATCTTTCTCTTTTAAGGTGTTAAAGATGGTCACTGCACTGTCATCTTTACATGTCAACTTCTGACAGTCAGGTGTAACAAATCTTTCAGAACTCCTTTAAGCTGTATTTATCTTTTCCTATAGTTATGTTACTCCATGAGTGTACTATGTTGCATTAAAGTTTTAATTTCACATTGTGGTTCTATGGTACGTGTTTTCTGATGATATGGTTCTAGCGGGTGCCATCATTTGCACTACTTGGTTTTTGTAAAATTGTCAAGTATTTATTTGGATCATTATGGCATTTATTGAATGATCTGTGATTCGTTTTAGTTACCAATTAGTCATAATTCATTTGGTGAGGTTTATGGATATATGCAGCTGCATGGCTTTCATATTTTAGTCTACTCCATGATTTCAGTCTTTCATTTCACAATCTGTATTTTATCATTCCTGTGACTAATCCTATAATTTTGCCAAGACTGTCCAATATCTTAGCTTAAATACAGTATTAAGAGACTGAGAATCCTAGACTCCCTCAGATGAAAAACATTTCAGGTGAGGTTCATTGCACCCTTCTCCCATCCTTGAAAGGATATTTTGGTCTTCCTACCTTTAAGGGTCATACTATTATCTTGGTTATCATGGACCAGTTTTCCAAGGCTGTCTGTTTTACTGCACTTGAGGAAGAGAAAACATTATTATTTAACTCACAGATATCAAGGACTGTGCTTTGAGTTGATCATGCTGCAGAGAGCTATATGATTTGTTCCTGATTTATGCAGAAAAGGAGTTGGGCTGTGTGCACAGCATTAAGGGACTAACTTTTATCATTTATAAGAAATGCTGACCTCTGATACTAACAGAAGACCCTGTGAAGAATGTAAGATCTTTATGGACTATAAGAATGTTTAAATTGATTCTAAGTGTGTATAATTAGAAAGGTGTATTCCTTAGGAATGCAAATGTCTGTTTGTTTCATGTTTTAGGACATTCCAGTATGTCATAAATTAAGATTTAACCTTAAGCTATGTATAACCTCAGAATGAATTGCTAGGGTTTTTTTTCTTTTCTAGGATATAAAAGAGAGAACGTTTTTACTTTAGGTATTCTGCTAAAACCCAAATCAGTTGACTGAGTTGGGAAGAGGTAGTTTAACATTCTCTCTACTCACCAAGAATTAAGAATAAAGAAATAATTTTTTTAATTGGGTTTAAGTTCTTCCGTTGTTTTCCAACTTCAGCGCTCACAGTTTTTGGCATCCAACTGGGGCAGAGACGGCCAAGCGACTCCTTGAGCGGGATCGTCCAGAGGACCGGTAAAAGGACCGACACCGACCAGGTCAGGAGGACCAGATCCGGAAAAAGTTAGGACTGGCCTGCCTCGGGCGACTTCTGCATGGGGAATCCTTGACCTCCTCTGATTCTTCCAGAAAGTTTTTTATATATTTTTATTAATTTTATTACAATCCATACAAAGCAATCAAGTTTTTACAAAAAGAAGAATTGAGTTAAAAACAGATCGATTCCCACCCCTGAGAGAGAGAGCAAGCCAAACGGCGTAAAATTTAAGACTTGTAAACATACCTAAATTAATAAATTCTCTGTGCTTTATAAACTTATTTTAAAATATTACTGATTAGATCCTGCCATGTTTTGAAAAAAGTCTGTACGGATCCTCTAACTGAGTATTTGATTTTTTCCAATTTCAAATAATATAACACATCGGTTTCCCACTGACTTAAAGAGGAGAGTTTGGGTTCTTCCAGTTTATCAGAATAAGTCTGCGTGCCAAGAGTGTAGTGAATGCAATCACAATTTGTTTGTCCTTCTCCACTTTAAGCCCCTCTGGAAGAACCCCAAACACAGCTGTTAATGGGTTAGGAGGGATTGTAAGTCCAAGGCTGTCTGAAGGTAATTAAAAATTTTTGTCCAGAATAATGTTAATTTGGTGCAGGCCCAGAACATGTGACCTAGTGAGGCTGGGGCTTGGTTGCAATGTTCGCAGGTTGGATCATGCCCTGGAAACATTTTGGAGAGTTTTAGTCGAGACAGATGTGCTCGATATATAATTTTGAGTTGTATAATTGTATGCTTTGCGCATATGGAGCTCGAGTGAATTCTCTGCATTGCTACTTTCCACTCCTTTTCTGATATATTAATTGAGAGATCTTTTTCCCAGTGTCCTCTTGGATCTTTGAAAGGAAGGGATTGTAAAATGATTTTATATATTGTAGAGATGGAGTCTAATTCCTTGAGATTGAGCAATATTTTTTCCAGCGTGGATGAGGGTGCAAGATGAGGAAAATCTGGAAGGTTCTGTTTAACAAAGTTCCTGATTTGAAGATAGTGAAAGAAATGTGTAGCTGGAATGTTAAATTTGGAATGTAATTGTTCATAGGATGCAAAGACGTTGTCTATATAAAGATCTCTAAGCAAGTTAATTCCAAATTTTTCCAGATATTGAAAACTGCATATGTTTGTGAAGGTTGAAAGAGGTGGTTCTCTTGCAGGGGTGCCACAGATAGAAGCTTCTCTATCTTAAAATGCTTTCTATATTGGTTCCAGATTTTAAGTGAGTGGAGCACAATTGGGTTATTAGTGTATTGCCAAAAACGTGTGTTTATTGGAGCAGAGCAAGGAATACAAAGAAGTACTGCAGGATTTTACTTCTATTGCGGTCCAAGCCTGTGTATGTTCTTCTATTTGTGTCCAGGTTCTTATCGCCTGTATATTTCGCCCAGTAATAAAATTGGAAGTTAGGTAGAGCCATACCGCCTTTTGCCTTTTGTCTTTGTAGGGTTGCTCTTTTGATGCGTGGATGTTTTGAATTCCAAATAAATGAGGTTATTGTTGAATCTAATTGCTTAAAGAATGATTTATTAATGTATATTGGGATGTTTTGAAATAAAAAAAGGAGCTTAGGAAGAATATTCATCTTAACAGTGTTAATTCTTCCAGCTAGAGTGAGATGAAGAGTTGACCATCTATGCAAGTCTTGTTTAATTTTTTCCATGCAGACGGCGAAATTTTGTTGATAAAGAGCTTTATGTTTACTTGTGATGTTTACCCCTAGGTATTTAAACTGTTCTGCAATGATAAAAGGTAGGGTGTCTAATCTAATATTATATGCTTGAGAATTCACTGGAAAGAGTACACTTTTATTCAGATTAATTCTGAGACCAGAGATCTTTTGAAATTCTGTGAGTGCTGCTAAGACTGCAGGCACAGAATTTTCTGGGTCCAAAATATACAGTACCATATCATCTGCATATAATGAGATTTTCTCTTCCAGTCCTTCTCTGCTAATCCCCTTTATCTGATCAGTATTTTGACAATGTGTTCAATGGCAATCGCAAACAGCAGCGGTGACAAGGGGCATCCTTGTCTAGTGCCACGTTCTAGTTTAAAGTAGTCTGAGCAAATGTTATTGATGCAAACTGAAGCTTCTGGGTTAGTATACAGTAATTTAATCCATGCACAAATGTTTGGGCCAAACTCAAACAAAATTATTTTTTTAATTGGGTTTAAGTTATTTCGTTGTTTTCCGACTTCAGCGCTCACACACTGAAATCTTGGCCATAGGTAAAGCTTTGATTAAGGTTTTCACAAAACATTACTTTCATCTCCATGATCTACCAAGGTCCATTCTTTCTGATCATGGACCTCAATTCCTTTTTCAGTTTTGGAGAAGAATTTCTGTAAGAATGTGGGGATGGATATTAAACTGACTTTGGGTTATCAGAGTGCAATGGGTTATGTCAAAGTGTGATCCAAGACCGGGAGAAATTTTGCGGTACAGCATTATGTCTTTTCACTCAGACTGGTTTGATGTTCTGCCTATGGCTGAATTTTCATGAAATCTGCTGTTTAATACTTCTTTGAAAATCTCACCATTTGAGTACCAGTTTGGTTTTAAAGTGGCAGTTTTAAGATATAGCAGAACACTTTCTTTACTCCCTGTTCTCTCTTAATATTTGGTATCCCTGTATCACAACTAGTCCATTTAAAGAGTGCACTTATTACAAGCTAATTCTGTATCTGTATTCTATGTAGACAAATGCAGGCACATTCATCCCTTCAGGTAGGACAGAAGGTGTGGCTCATAAGCCATAATATTCATCAAAATTGTTTTACTAAATTGTTACTAACCCTTACCTATTCTGTTTCTTTTCTCTGTACCAAATGTGGCACTTGGTGCCACTGCCCACCTGCCAAGTTGTTTGCGTGCCTAAGGTAAAATCATCTCAGATGGAGGATCGTAGGAATGGTCAGGTATTGGCGTCCTTTTATTGGATTGGCTGGCCCAGCACTGACTCAGCTGTGGAATGGCCAATAGGGGGAGGCAGCTTGATAGCCAAGATCTCCAGGACTTTGAAGAAATTCAAATCATATTATGTAACATCTACTGTTTAGTTCTGTGCTGTACTTGTGATATTTCTATTATACTGTTATATTGTATTAAGGATTACTTGTGTTCTGTTCTGTATATTGTATTGTGTTTCCCCCCTTTTTTGACATCCAATGCACACCCAACCTACCTAGAAAGGGATCTCTCTTTGAGTTACTTTTCCCAAAGTTTCTTCCATTTTTTCCATACAAGAGTTTTTTTGGGAATCTTTTCTTGTCTTCTTAGAGAGTCAAAGCTGGGGGCTGTCAATGGCAGGGCCTGTTAAAGCCTGTTGCAGCACTTCTTGTGTGATTTTGGTCTATACAAAAATAAATTGTATTGTGTTGTATTGTAAAAATTGCTGTCTTGAAAGTTGGGACCACAAGTCCATTGGACAATATACCATTCTCTAGAGAGTGAATCCAGTTACATATAAATTATCCTTCTTTGCTGCAGCAGAATGCAAGAATGCATTCTTACTTTCAAATATCTTAACTTAAGCCTGTCCTCTGTCTACCCTTCATCATCCAGTTGTTGTTGACAGTCATCAAAAATATGAGGTCTTTTATGATTTTGGACTCCCTGAAGTATGGTTCCAGAGTTGACTGGTGCAGTTACGGTTCTAAAGAATGTTAGTTGGTCCTCACCTGCAATATTCACATCTAAAGGTTATTTGCTAAGTTCCATCACCTGTTCCCTTTTAAACAGATGGTCACTCCCGTGCGTGCATTTGATGGTGGGTTAGGTCATAAAACTTAATATTTTTTATATTTTGTACTGTTTGGAACATGGTTGGGAATGATTTGGATATATTTGTATTTTCCCAGTTTATTATTTATGCAGCGTGAATCACAAGTTTGTGACTGATATTGTCTTGCATGTGATGTACTGTAACCAGACGTTCAAGTATACATATAGTTGCAGCACAAGCTGAAATTATGGCTCAGTTGGGTAAAAAATAAACAACAATCTTTAGTGCTAGTTAGTTTCAATTGTAAGTATGCCAAATGCTAGGTTAATTTTGGTTTCCATCTATTCTTTGCATTTGAGTTTTGGTTTGCCCTAGTGATTTGTTTGCTCAGTTTGTTTTTGATCTCCCAGTTTAGACCTTGCCTGGCACTGACTACAAATCTGTTTCAAATTATTAACTTCTGGTCCTTTTGCTACTCACAGTAACCCAGAGACTCTGTCTCGTCACATTAAGAAACGTTTGAACTGTTTATTGTAAAGTGAACTTTTTTTAATTTTAGGTAAAACGGAATATTCTTTCTCTACTGTGATATGGAAGGTTGGCTAGTATTTATCCATTGTGTATCTCTAAAATAGCTTTTATCTCTAAAATAACTTTAATTTTCAAAATGATTCCATTTCAAGTGGCAGACTAATATATAACAAGATTTTATGGTATTTTTTCCTGTAAAGTGAATTTTTTTTTTCTAATTTTAGGTAAAATGGAACATAAACCCAGCCACAGGAGATGCACAAGCCAGTGTGTTTCTTCATGCTGGTCCCAAGCCCAGATAAATGGGGAGGGTTACGTCAGGAAGGGCAAATAAATACGCGGACAACAATACAAATTTCCATACCAGATTGGTCGAGCCCGGGTTAACAACGACTGCCACCAGTACTGTTAGCCAACAGGGTGCTGGCAGAAATTGGGCTACTGTTGGCCGAAGAAGGAGAAGAAGAGGGGGTAGACATGTCCGGAGGCAGGAGGAGAGGAGGAAGGTAAAGAAAGTGGAACTGAGGGTAGGAACTTTGAATGTTGGCAGTATGGCTGGTAAGGGGAGAGAGTTAGCAGATATGATGGAGAAAAGGAAGGTAAATATATTGTGTGTGCAAGAGACTAAATCGAAGGGGAGTAAGGCCAGGTGAATCGGAGGTGGATTCAAATTGTTCTATCATGGTGTGAATGGGAGGAGAAATGGAGTAGGAGTTATTCTGAAAAGAGTTTCAGACAGAGTAATGATTATGAAGCTGGAAATTGGAGGTGTGATGATGAATGTTGTTAGTGCATATTCCCCGCAAGTTGGGTGTGTGATGGATGAGAAAGAAGATTTTTGGAGTGAGTTGGATGAAGTGATGAGCAGTGTACTCTACCAAAGGGACAGAAAGTGGTGATTGGAGCGGATTTCAATGCACATATTGGTGAAGGGAACAGAGAAGGTGAGGAAGTGATGGGTAGGTAAGGTATAAAGGAGAGGAATGAAGAAGGTCAGAGGATAGTGGATTTTGCCAAAAGAATGGACATGGCTGTGGTGTGAGTGAGGTTAGAAGCACACACTGATACAGCGCATTGCTGCACCCACCACAAGACAAACCAACTCAGGATCCCAGATTAGGTAAGTAGAGGTAGGAACATAGGGTGACATACAAGAGTGGAGGAAGTTGCACACAAGTGGAATACATCCTATGCAGAAGAGTCAATCTGAAGGAGAGGGGGTTGACTCCAATGAATAGAAGGGGACGGGCATTTTCAAAATGAGGAATATTTAAGCCTTTAAGGTGTTGATACTTCTCCTGAAGAGTAGTCATTGGGTAGAAATGTTCACTCAATGCTAGCCACGTTGCAGTAAAGGCATGCTGGATCTTAAATTTCCTTTGTGGTTGTGCTGCAGGAGTTGGCATAAATGAAACTGATGCTCCATCCAATGTCTTAATGTCATGTCTAACTGTCCTTAAGAGCATCTTTTCAGATTATCCCTCTAAGCCAAGCTCTTTGGCTGCTGCTGAAAGCAAAAGAGTTCGTTTGGAGCCATCTTTTAATACTGCATAGGTTTCCAAGGTTCTGTTGCCATTATAAAGCATTACCTTAACTACTTTAAGCAACACATAACTGCCATCACTGGGTTTGTCACCATAAAATGTCACAGTAGATGAACTCAGCACACAGGTATCCTGTTTTGGGGGGAGAATGTTAACTTCATGCAAGACCTTAAGATGTTTCCCTTTACATATATTGCAGGGTTTTTTGAGGTTACACTGAGCTGCTTGATGCAAACGTCCACACCTCCAGCACCGTTTCTTGGTTTTGATCCAGTCTATAATCTGCTCTTTAGTGAACTGCTGGAATGTAGGACATTGACTAAGGAAGAGCTCTGTATTTTCACAATATGGGCAGTAAGGTTTAAGCTTTTCTTTCTTCTTCTCTGATGACTCATCCATAGAAGGGTTGGAAGTCTCAGTTTTAGAGCTTTGGTTTGCTCCAGGTAAGACTGTAGTTGGTTTTGGTCCACGCTTAGGTTTTCTGTGTTTCTCCAATTGTCTGGGCTATCCTCCTGAATCACGACACCACACTTCAAGTTTTAAGCAAGTTGAGAGTTCAAGTAAAGCATAGGTTGCTCCTGGTCTATGCAGCATGTGTCAGCGGAAGTTCGCCTGAAGTTCTGGTGGATGCTTTGTCAACAGACAAGCTACAGTACATGATGTCCACATAGGAGTTAATGTTTGCACATTTAAAGCAAACTTCTCAAAAGCTTCTGTATCCCCACTATGAATAGCTGGAGAGTTCATGACTGCTAAAATTTTCAGCCAATGAGGTTGTCCATATTTCTCAGTGATAGCTGCCATGGTGTTAGTATACAGGTAAGTTCAAGTATGCATCAGCTATTAAATAGGCTTCCTCTAGCTTCAGGTGCTCAACCAAAATCTGGTACTTGAATAGCTCTGTACAGCTTGCAGGGAGAAGGCTGGTTAGATCTATCTTGAGCCGTGCAAACTCACCGGGATTTTTATGAATGAAGTCTGTGATTGAAGGTTTAGGACCCCTATAGAAGGTCTCTTGTGTCTGTGGAAAGTACTCCCGTTGGGGTTGATCAAAGGTGTACTGATCACATTCCGTGGATCTAGGAGGTTGCAGGATATACTGTTGAAGTGGCTGTGGAGGAGGCTGGTGAGGCAGGCGAGGAAGAGGATCAGGAGCAGGTGTGTTAGGATCAACACAGTACTTATGTAAGGGTGGATTTTGCCTAGTTGGTGTCCTTTGAGGATGTGCATCACGATTCAAATGGGAAAGGGAATCTGGTCTAGGTGGAGAAGAGTAGGGTGGAGATCTGGCTTGTCTACTTTGGGCTCTCATTTCACATACCCATGCCACCATCTCTTCCATTAGGTTAAGCATCGCATCAGACTTCTGGATAGGTTGAGGACCCTCCTGCACATGGACAGGTGATAAAGGTGCATTAAAACTGTTATTACTTACCTTATCTCCTTCCCACAGTTTCTGCTTTCTTTGCAGGTATTCGTTGTAGTTGTAGTTGCAAGGGGAATTTGAAGTACTAGGAGATGGCACTGGTGTTCGATAGACAGTCTGTGGTGCAGGAACTGGTGCAGCCTTTCTTAATGAGTCAGGACGAATATTAAAAAAGGCTAGCAGTATTTGATTGTGAGTGTTCATAGTCTCTCTCAAGCTGTAGCTTCCTATGAAAATTATTCTGTGCTCCTGGTGAAGTCATCTCTAGTTCTACTGTATATGATTTGGTGTTGCTTGACCTTGCAGAGTTTGAGGCAACAATATTCTGTTGGCATCATAATCCTATTCTTGGTAAATTGTGTTTTGTACTCCTGGCCGCAGTGAAGATGGTGCTTCTAGAACCCTATAGACTGCATAGCTTAAATCATAATCCTCTAAGTAACACGGAGAGTGCAACTGTCTCACGTCCTCCCGTATCGGAGGAACCGGCATTCTTCCCTCGATTCCTCCTTTTCCTCTGGGACGCCGTGACGGTCTGGGTCTGAGCATGGCAAGCACTCAGATCCGATCTTGTCTGCGTCCCTAAAGAGCGACAGGAGCTGCTGCCGCGCCGCTGGAGCCCCGCAAACCGACATACTCCCGCCACTGACGTGGATCCGGGCAGCCCCTGCTCTGTAAATAAAGAACACACTTGGCCCCACAGGGCTGGTTGCCGACAAGCAGGGAACTTACCTCCCGGATCCCGTCTGCACGAGGAAATGTCCCCGGCATGGCTTCACCGGGCGACACGCCATCGCGGGCACCTCCAGCGCCGGCATGCTCGTCGGAGCCCGCTGCACTCTTGCCCTGGCCATTGTCTCTCTCCCGCACCAGGTGAGCACCAGTCCTCCGCGATCCGGCAGCCGTCTGCTGAGCAACTCCTAACCCCGGGGTTGTGGGCACGCCGCACCCGCGGCACGTGTGTTGGCGGACCACAATTATTTTGTGACGGGGCCCTCCGCCTTGAACCAGGCGGAAAGTCCCAACTGGGATGCCATTGTGGAAGCTGGCCCAGGAACAGACAGGCAGACACGCTCATCTCACCCACAATCACGTTTATTTACAATATTAAGTTCACAAGTGCACCACAAAACCCCCAAAAGTCCCCAAAGTCCTGGCCACAACAATGCCTTTTTTTCCACTTCAGGCCGCCTCCTTGCCTCCTCCAGCAAGCTCAGTCCTCTACGCTCCCGACTCTCGCCCTGAATGAAGGGAGGCGGCCCCTTTTATTATCACCCAGATGTGCTCCAGGTGGGCTACGGCAATCACCCGCGGAAGTGCCGGCTGCATCCCCGGAAGCACTCCGGGTGTCCCTGCTGTTCTTCCCCCCAGCACTTCCTGGTGTGGTGGAAGTGCTAAGGTCCAGGGCTCCCAAGGCACGGGAACGCCCCCTGGCGTAGACCCTCCTCCGGTCCCTCAAGGCGTCCCGGCCGGGTCGTTGCCACTGGCATCCCTGACATATTATACAGATAAAATGTTAACATCATTTAAATAATCTATATTGTTACTAATTAAACATGTGAGAACACGGTGTTGCAGCGCAAGCAAGGAGCTGGCACCTATTCAGGGATTGTTCCTGCCTCGCACTGTATTCTTGCTTGGACTGGCACGACCCTGGAAGGATAGATGGATAGAATAATTAAACACGTACTACGAAGATATTTCAATGTTCCTTAAAAGTTTTGAAGAATCGGCGTTCTAAGCTTACAGATGGCTTAACATCTATTACAGAGCTGACTGTGTGGCATTGGTTACTCGGAGAAAGAAAAGGAAGTACAGGAATTTTAGGTTAGTATGTTTGAAAGAGAGTACTGCTGCAATAAATCATTTCATTGAAGGTTGCGCATGGCACAGCAAGCATCTTGCGTGAGGCAGTCTCTGGACAGGGCACCAAGCTCATCACTATCACTGCACCACCGTGTTCCCATTTTTAATAACATGCTTTAACTCCTATCATCATGAAAATATCAAGTATACATTTCAGTATTTTAATTATTCAGAGAGCTGTAATATCACAAATGTAATCGATTCTGAGTTCTGTCGAAGGAAGAGAAAGTCCGTTTGAGAAGTACGTAGTGATTAGCACACATAGACCACATAGAAGAACATATACAAAACAAAGTATTTAACGTGCTACTATAGTTATGATGGTATTTGAGAAACTAGTAAATTAGACGATTTAAAAATTAAGTTTATGATGTTCTACTTTAATGACTATGTGAAAATAAACTATGTGATTAAAGTGGAAAGTTCAAGATTAAAGTTGACATTTCAAGCTTTTTTCTCATTGTTTCCCTATTTTTTTTTTCTTTTCTCTGTACCCTAATAAGCTTTCATATGACCCTAAGACGGTGGGCTATGACTCACCTTTTCATGGCGACTTTGATATCTGACAACTTCTTTTTTTATTTTGGGCACTGTGCGACTTTGTGAACTTGAGCTTTTTGAGTTTCTCTGACACTCTATATCACTCGATCAACTTCCTTTTGTTGTTTATACCACTGTTTAAACCAAAAAATAGTTTGTTTTTCCTTGCCTCCACTTGGTATTCACTGAAATTCTTCTATTTTTACCCCGTGCTTTTGAGATTGCTTTTTCACAGAACACTGAGTTTAAGGGCTATTTATATTGATTTGTATATTCAAAGAGCTGTGGTGGGCTGGTGCCCTGCCTGGGGTTTGTTTCCTGCCTTGCGCCCTGTGTTGGCTGGGATTGGCTCCAGCAGACCCCGGTGACCCTGTAGTTAGGATATAGCGTGTTGGATAATGGATGGATATTCAAAGAGGCATAATTCTAGGAGGAGTTTGGGCGGGGCAGCAGGCGCGTGCACATGCGTTACTTTTCATGCTGAACAGGATTTATGGAGTAGAAGAACACAAAAGTTGCCATTAGCACAGATTTATGCATCTGGATTTTTTATGTGTACTCACATTTCCACCTTTGTCCTTACGCCATGTTTTAGTGTGAATTCTACTCACAGCGTTATGCATGAGGCCCCTGGACACTGAGAGACAAAAGCTAAGTGTTCGTTTCCATAAGCACATAACATGGGATGTACTGCATGCAGTGGGAAGTTGGTTTCTAAGGACAAGGCAGGACACTTTAGGACACATTTTTGGAGATTTCATAGGGCCCAAAGGGAGGACAATGAACAAGACAATTAAAAAAAAAGACTATGAAGGAATCACTTTGTCCAAAAGGCCTGTACAGATAGATTCTGCCTTATTTAGCATTTGTTTTATTTTTTGTAGCCTGTATATTGATGTGTATAGCCCACTATATTGAACTAGGCGACTTACAGCACTGTCCATTCTGGGGAGGGTTAAATGTCAATATAATGTCTTTTGTTTTAATGGTAACTTTGAAACAGGCTATTTTCCCTCCACCTTTTTGAAGCCCATTAGTTGGGGGCCATAGATATATTCTGTGCTTTGTGGGTGTTGGAAGGTGTAAAGTGGCATGAGTGAAAGGCCAGTAGTGGAAAAGCAGTAAAGAGGTTTGTAATGTGCTAAGTGAGTACAAAGAGGGGGATAAATGGAGTGCTGGATGCCCTAAGGGAGCTGCACAACAGTGACTGTGACTGTAGAAGTGATGCTCCAGCATGAAGGCAGTTAACATTCCTCTTTTGGTTCTCCAAAGATTTGTGCTCAGGATACACTACAACCTATGCTATATTTGAAGGGGTGGCAAATTGCACTGAGTTCTGTGATTCCACCAGGCTAGACACACTCCAACTACAGCTGAGCTAACCACCACGCCACAAACCACCTCACACCTGTTGTGCCTTTTATGGCTACCATAGCTAGGAGTTGGGGGAAGTGCATGTCTCAGATGGAACCATAAAACCCAGGAATATAACATAAGGAATTGAACATTAAAGCTAAATTAATTGGGTACATTCCAGTTTCAAATTTATAATGTTAGATTTGATGTTTTGTTATGTAATTATTTAGTGAGTAAATTGGGTCCAATAATGTGTGCTACAAAAACAATAAGGTAAAGAAAGCATAAACAAAATAGAACAACTAAATTTAGAGACGTTGTTGGGCCTTTTGACAAACTGGTATCCTAAATTATATAAAATAGAGTATGGAAATGCGAAGTTTATCATAGAGAATATATATGAAACTATGGAAATGTAATATAATGTACAATGCAGTAGGTAATAGTTAATTTTTACTTTTTGAATGGAAAAATGATTACATTAGAGAAGGACACTAAGAAATTGAAGGGGGCATTTAATATAAACACCAAGTAGTGGAATAAGTCAAATGGATCTAAAAATATTTTTAATGCTCAAGTAGGATAACAGGAGAGGGTGTCTGCCTGTTGGGTGCAGATTCCAGTGGTGATCCGTTGGATAGGAAGACACTTGATACCCCATACAGGTTGTCCCAACTAATTCTGGCCAGAATTGGTGGCAGTTGGACCTCGCTACTGATTGAATAAATTGAGTAGGGGAAATTACTTTGGTTTAATTGATAGTTGGGACGAAGGCATCATTTGAGGAAACTTGTTCCTTCGTATGACCATTCATCTTGCAATCAGATGCAAAGACATAAAACATTTCAGTTGTTTGTATAGCAACTCCAATTGTAGCTTAGATAGATGGACTTGTGTTAAAGGGTCCAGGGGTGGAATAAATAGTTAAAATTGTTTAGGTCAAACATAGTAATGTGGCAAACACTAATTTGGAATTTACACACTACTTGAACTTGGTATAGGTGTTTAAGATTTAGGCAATCCAGCTTTCATCTTGCATACAGCATCTCAGTCATTTGAAGAAATAAAGACAAGAGCCACAGAAATAACAGAACACATGAGTTACTAGAGTCAGCTAGCCAAGAATTCAGAATGCTTATGGAATCATTATGAAATGACAATGGCAAATTTTGCAGTATATCTGATGGGATCCTAGCATAAGAACTGCATCTGCTGATAAATGTTTATTTTTCTGCTAATTTTAGGAGCTGTGAAGTACTTCAAATGTCCTTGGTGAGCCAAATCTGCTTTAGGGACTGAGTACTTGGGCAGCAGGAGGTGACTGGAAGGGCATGGTAACACACTACCAACCCAGATGGCCAAGGGTTTGAAGGACTCACAGTTCATCTTTAGTTTGTCTGACCAAAATAGGGGTGGTGTGTTATGGTGTATAAAATCTACAAATTATTCCCTATATTGCTATTATTATATTTTGTTCAATCCCAACAAGATGAATTCAGATGTAGGACACTTGTATAGGCATTATAATAAAAAAGGCATATCCTCTTCCCTTACACCTCACTTTTATAACAATTGTTCACAGCATAGTGCTAAAACGGTTTTACAGCCTGGGAAAAGAAGACTGAGCCGATGCCTCAGGATATTGATTACTTTATGGATGAACATCTGAGACAACAATTTGGTTTACAGTCTGGGAAAAGATAGATTAAAGAGTATGAGCAAAATTCATCCATCATATTGATAGACAGCCACTCAGGTGCATGCAACAATCGTGTTGTGAAACCACGGCATGAAACTTTATGATAAATATGCCTCATTTGAAAGCAACGTCAGAAGAAGAGAAACAAAGACACGTGTGACCAGTTTTCATCCGATTGTCAGTTAACAGCATTTTCATGAACATCAATTGCTAAATCAAACGCTGCCCTGGGACATTCATCCTTGTAATCTGTAACCTTTTCGTAAGCTTTTTCTAAAGACTATATATATATCCAGACTTTTCTATCAGTCCTATTTTCTATTATTCATTGTTCCAGTGGTATTATTATTATTCTTGTAATAAATACCATGCTGCTTATAACTTTCTATGCTTTATCTTAATATCTATATAGTGATTAAACTAATAAGTCAGATTTCTTTGAGCACCTGGTGCAGCCGGAGATTTGCCATTACCTCTGTGCTGCAAGGTTTATTAAGAGTGCGAGTGAGAGCTCCACTCAATAGTAGGGAACAGTACATAAAATAAGGTATTCTTGGCTGATAAATGGCATATAGTCAAGGATGCTGAGCCTTTGTATGTTTAAATTTATTTTTGTATACCAAAAGTAATACTTAGGTCTGAGATATCATTAAAACATTGTATGTTGTTTGTGCCAATAATAAGTAAGTCTCTTAAAGTGCTGAGTGACAGGCTGTGTTATTCCTGAAGCACTTGTGTGGTTTAAAGTGCTAAAGGTTAATCAGCATGTGTGTGTCATTCATGGGGCACCGTTGTATTTAGGGTCTGTGTATCTGTTTATAGCTATGTATGTAGGTGTTCGTCTTAAAGTGCAACAGTAGATCAACCCAATAACAAACTTGACAAGTATACTTACCCTTGGGAAAACTGGTAAAGAATAAGTAGAGGGGAAAACCACAATAATACAATGTCTGAATTGGCTGAACATGTGGTGGGTCCAGGTCGAGTTCATCATGGTGCATCTCTTCAGGTACATGCTTGCACACTGCGACACACTTTCTGTGCACTATACAGCAGCACATTAACAGAGTGGAAATGCTTTCTATTTACATAAGCAAATAAATTCTCCAAAGGTGTCTTCATAGTGTAGCTCTCACCAAGTGAAACAATGGACCGATTCTCTGCTCTTTACTTTAAGGTGACTCATTATCCTTAAAAGGACTGCTTGCCTTTTGCCACACTAGTTGGGAAAAGCACCTGCAACTGTACAGAGCTGCCGTTTTTATAGGTTCTCCAACTATATATGATGTAATGCCAGCTCATTCTTTGATGATTCATCCAAGGCTGATGTAACTTGTCCAATACTGTTGCAATAGCAATGCACAGGGAGCTGACCACTCTAATTACATTTGGAAAACCAGACATTGCTGTGAATTGCATTTCAATGTTTCACAGTTCAACCACAGAGTAAGGAAATCGTATATATCTGGAAGACAAGCGGATAATACCATCCTGTAAAGATGGAATGGCATGACTTGTGAATGTTTGTGAAATACCTGATTGGTGAGCAAGTTCACATTGAAAAGCTCCCGTGATTAAAAACCCAAGAGTGGACAGAACTTGCGAAGGAGCAGGTGGAGCACAATTCCTCATAGTCTGCCTTTGTAAAGCTGGCGCCAGTTCAACACACAGCTACAAGAGGATAGCTCTAGGAAATTAATATTAACTTAGAAGCCAGTCATCATTATCATCTATAAACATTCACTCTCTTCTAATTCTTCCATTTGTGATGTCACTAAAGTAGCTATGGTAGTTGGAATAGCTTGGCCATTCCATGCACCACAACATTTGTGGGGTACAGCCCGGACACAGACAGGCAGACATGCTGTTTCACAACACACGTGTTTATTTACAAGTTCAAAGTACAAGTAAGTGCACAACCCAGTGCCGCAGCACCAATCACCCCTTAAAGTCCTGGCCACACAACAATGCCTTGCTCAGTCCTTCTGACTGCCTCCACTCCTCTCCTCCGAGCTCCGTCCTCTTCCACCCGACTCTTGCTGTCGACTGGAGGGAGGCAGCCCCTTTTATCCGCACCTGGATGAGCTCCAAGTGCTCCCCGACAATCTTCCGCTGACACGCCCCAGTGTGGCGGAAGTGCCGGCTGTTCTCCCAGAAGCACTCCGGGTGTTCCTGCTTCTCTTCCCCCCAGCACTTTCTGGTGTGGCGGAAGTACTGGGGTCCAGGGTTCCCAAGGCATTGGGGCGCCTCCTGGCGGTGACCACGGGCCCCTACAGGGTGAGGCTTCCATGCCCTGCACCCGTGGCCCCCAAAGCAACTGGGAAGGCAGCCCCCACGTGATCCCAGATGGGCACATGCCCACTTCCGGTCCCCCAAGGCGTCCCGGCCGGGTCGTGGCCCCTGGCATCCTTGACACATTGTAACAGAATGATTATAATCAAGTGAATTAAATTTGTAAATGATATGAAATTAGTTTTGGTATATTTGATAAACCACACGTCATTAATGTGAATATGAAAAAGAAAGGTAAATGACACAGAAACAGTAGCACTACTTTAAAGCTGGGTGCCACCATTTTGTAAAATTGAACAGAAATGTGTGTTTGCAAGGTAGGGGGCTAAAATGAAAATATGCGTGGCTTTATGCCAAGTTTAGCTTTTATACATCTCAAAGTGTGAGAGGAGATGGGTGTATGCAATATGTTTGTGCGTATCCACCATTCACACATGAAGCCTCTAGGTGTTAAGGGCTGGTTTGATATACAGTGCATCCGGAAAGTATTCACAGTGCATCACTTTTTCCACATTTTGTTATGTTACAGCCTTATTCCAAAATGGATTAATTTTTTTCCTCAGAATTCTACACACAACATCCCATAATAACAACATGAAAAAAGCTTACTTGAGGTTTTTGCAAATTTATTAAAAATAAAAAAATTGAGAAATCACGTGTACATAAGTATTCACAGCCTTTGCTCAGTACTTTGTTGATGTACCTTTGGCATCAATTACAGCCTTAAGTCTTTTTGAATATGATGCCACAAGCTTGGCAGCTTGATTGCTGCTCCTATCCTTGGCCAGTTTAGCCCATTCCTCTTTGCAGCACCTCTCAAGCTCCATCAGGTTGGATGGGAAGCTTCGTTGCACAGCCATTTAAGATCTCTCCAGAGTTGTTCAATCGGATTCAAGTCTGTGCTCTGGCTGGGCCACTCAAGGACATTCACAGAGTTGTCGTGAAGTCATTCCTTTGATATCTTGGCTGTGTGCTTAGGGTCGTTGTCCTGCTGAAAGATGAACCGTCGCCCCAGTCTGAGGTCAAGAGCGCTCTGGAGCAGGTTTTCATCCAGGATGTCTCTGTACATTGCTGCAGACATCTTTCCCTTCATCCTGACTAGTCTCCCAGTTCCTGCCGCTGAAAAACATCCCCACAGCATGATGCTGCTACCACCATGTTTCACTGTAGGGATGGTATTGGCCTGGTGATGAGCGGTGCCTGATTTCCTCCAATCATGACGCCTGACATTCACACCAAAGACTTCAATCTTTGTCTCATCAGACCAGAGAATTTTGTATCTCATGGTCTGAAAGTATCTTCAGGTGCCTTTTGGCAAACTCCAGGTGGGCTGCCATGTGCCTTTTACTAAGGACTGGCTTCTGTCTGGCCACTCTACAATACAGGCCTGATTGGTGGATTGCTGCAGAGATGGTTGTCCTTCTGGAAGGTTCTCCTCTCTCCACAGAGGACCCCTGAAGCTCTGACAGAGTGACCATCGGGTTCTTGGTCACCTCCCTGACTAACGCCCTTCTCCCCTGATCACTCAGTTTAGATGGCCGGTCAGCTCTAGAAAGAGTCCTGGTGGTTTCGAACTTCTTCCACTTACGGATGACGGAGGCCACTGTGCTCATTGGGACCTTCAAGACAGCAGAAATTTTTCTGTAAACTTTCCCAGATTTGTGCCTCCAGACAATCCTGTCTTGGAGGTCTACAGACAATTCCTTTGACTTCATGCTTGGTTTGTGCTCTGACATGAACTGTCAACTGTGGGACCTTATATAGACAGGTGTGTGCCTTTCCAAATCATGTCCAATCAACTGAATTTACCACAGGTGGACTCCAATTAAGCTGCAGAAACATCTCAAGGATGATCAGGGGAAACAGGATGATCCTGAGCTCAATTTTGAGCTTCATGGCAAAGGCTGTGAATACTTAAGTAGTTATACAGACAGCTAATGTCACACGGATGATTGATGACCTTAAGCCCCGCCCCAGACATGATTGATGAATTTAAGTCCCGCCCTAAAAATATGAAAATATGATTTATGAAAATATGCAAAATATGATTTGTGAAAATATGAAAATATGCTTTATGAAAATATGAAAATATAAAAACATGAAAATGTAATTTGTTAATATGATTTATGAAAATATGAACATATGCAAATATGAAATTATAAAAGTATTAAAATATATTTATGTTAATATGATTTATAAGCTATAAACTTAGGACACGTGGCTTTTTTATAAACACTAGATTCAAAATTAATATTAAGAAATTAAATATACACTTATCTTGCAGTCATAGCTATGCCTATGTGTAACTTTCTGAAAATATTCACACACTCGCGCTTATAAACTAACGACACACATGACCTCATTTTATAAAAACTAGATTCAAAACTAATATTAAACATACACTTATCCTGCATGCAAAGCCACACATATGTGTGACTTTCTAAAAATGCTCTAAGTTATAAACTCACCATACACGGCCTCATTTTATAAACACTAGATTCAAAATTAATATTAAGAAATTAAATATACACTTATCTTGCTGTCATAGCTATGCCTATGTGTAACTTTATAAACATATTCACACACACGTCCTCATTTTATAAACACTAGATTCAAAATTAATATTCACTTGTCTTACCGTCATAGGTATGCATATATGTAAACTTTCTGAAAATATTCACACACACACGACCTCATTTTATAAACACTAGATTCAAAACTAATATTATAAAATTAAATATACACTTATCCTGCATGCAAGCCACACATATGTGTGACTTTCTAAAAAATATTCACTCTTAAAGTTCTAAGTTATAAACTCACTATACACGGCCTCATTTTATAAACACTAGATTCAAAATTAACATTAAGAAATTAAATACAGTATATACAGGTCTTGCCGTCATAGCTATGCCTAAGATATAAACTCACGACACACAGCCTCATTTAATAAATACTTATCATGCTTTTTAGTCATGCATAGTTCTGCATAGCCGTAACTGTCTTAAAAATACTATAAAGTGAAATATTCACTTATCCTGCGCGCAAGACAAGTCCACGCAAGTGTGCCTCTTTTTATAAATCAGGGGAAATAAACTTTCTTTCAGCGCCAATAGGCATTTCGAGACCTAGGAAGCCCCCTGCCAGGCGACCACTTTTGGCCACCAATTTTAAATGGGGAACATTGTTTCACAGGACATGGACACCTCTGGTGTAAACTTCAGTTGATCAATAACGAGACCCAGGAAGCCCCCTGCCAGGCATCCATATTTGGCCGCCAATTTTAAATGCTTGGGAAACAAACTTCAGTGTTAAAATATTTATTGTAACAATTCATGCTTTTTTATTTAATGAAATCGGAAAATCAGACGATTATTAAACCAAACCCACACCATTCAACGGGGTTTGAGAATAAAGAATATAAGTTGCCTTTAAAACACATACGACCCTGCTCTTTGTTAACTCGTTAATCGGTTAAATGTCAAAGCCTTTAAGCCAAAGAACAGGAGACCGCGGACGGACCTTAAACCACTTCGGAAGACATTCACCAGCAGGGAGTGGCGGGGTACTAACCTTTCTCCTATTATTTCTTCCAGGAAAAAAGACGCTTCGCCATCATAAGCCTTCCCGCAGTACATCTACTTCCGCCCTTCCTCCACCATCTTTCCTGACGTCATCAGTCCCATCCTCCCTCACGGTTCCTTCCCAGCATTCCTCCACTTCCAGCTCCTCCCCTATAAAATGGCCACCGACGCCTAGAATGGCGTTGCGCGTATGAACATATTTGTGTTTACGTTTGACCTGAGTTTTCATTTTTTTCATTGTGGATTGTCTACAATATAAGGGGCCGGATAACCCCAAACCTTAATGCTGCTTGTTGTTGTCTCTTTTACAGTGGCGTAGTCGGCAGGATACAAGTCCGAGAAAGATGACCGAAGGACAGGACCTCAACACCGTGCTGCAGGGGATGACTGTCCAGATCCTGGCCCTGCAGCAAGCGCAAGCCACTACCACCTGGAAGTTGGAGGAAACAAAGGCCAGGTTGGCAGAAGCCCGGAGGGTAAGGCCCGATCCGCCTCGTCCAACGCCTCCGCCTCTGGTACCGATGACAGAGGCCGACGATATTGAGTCCTACCTGGGCATATTTGAACGGACGGCCACCCGGAACGAGTGGCAGCGGTCCAAGTGGGCGTCCATTTTGCCGCCCTACCCGAAGGGACCTGCACAGCGGGCTTATTACGATCTCCCCGAGGAGGAGGCCACAAGTTACGACCTCCTAAAACAGGAGATCCTGGCCCGCATCACGCCAGGCCAGCAGGCAAGCGAATGGCGGAGCTGGCAGTTCAACCCTGAGCGGCCGGCCCGAGCACAGGCCTTCGACTTCATGCTGCTTGTTGTTGTCTCTTTTACAATACCTATGGTCTCAGAACAATATTATTAGATGAACTACTTCCTACTAACAACTCTCTCTTATATACCAAAATGCACAATGAACTTTAAAAGCTCGCAAGAAAAGTTATTAAAAACCTCCGTGTTGAGCACAGCGGTTTCTCGCTGTCTATGGTACTTGATAAAAAGTTATTTATATACTGAGTATAAACACAGCTCTTTCCGATACTATATTTCAGCCGCATTAATCTTGTAAATGTCAAAATTGATCTTGTTTCATATGGTTTGCATGTACCCCCATTTATATCAACTTTAAAATACACGTGGCGATCTAAGAAACGATCTCTCGGTAAAACATAACGTTTACATGATTTAAGCCCTTTTTTAATTGATATCATTCATATCCAACTTGACCCTATAATGCTAAAGTCACAAAAAAAGCACTAGATACATAAAGCAAAATGTTAAAACAAAAAAATGTACAGAACGTGTGTTCCCCAACTGTAAAGCCATGCCCTTTTCTACATTACAATTGTTCTAATTGTTCTAATTACCGTGACGTGTCACTACTTTTGACAACCCATGCTGCAGTGCACTATCCAGTTAATGACATGCTTACTGTCTCTCTGTTGGTGTGGTCAGGCGATGTGGTATGGCTTTAGGGAAATGCCTGCCTCATTGTTAGTCAATAACAATTTAACCCTAAATGCATTGTCATTTAGATACAAGCTATTATCACACTGTCACTACATCCTTTTGCTGGATTGTACATCATGGTCACATTTTGGTGCCTAAGCTTTAACACTTTATTTACTTATCACCTTTCTTTAACACAACATTATGGTGGTTGCATTTTCGGTCTCTAAGAAGCTATATCTTAAATGTTATGTTTTCAAGTACACTATAGTTTTGGTGGTAATTGTCATCTTAACTTTTCCAATATTATCCTGGATAATATCCCTAAATAGCACAATTCTGGCAAACCACAAAATAGATCTGAGAGAATGCCATATTCAGGTCAACAAGGTATTACAAAGTATTACAAATTATGGCCACTACAGACGTAGTAACACTTTCAAATGCTTGAGGATCCTGGTTGTAATTTTTGCCATGGATTAAGGGAAGCCCACATTAACAAAGTGTGGAATGTTAAAGGGATTAAACGGAAAAAAAAAAAAATCATCAGGATCCTAGATTATGAAAACTGGAACACATGATGATCATTTTGGCTTTGCAAAATGTCCCAGATTAAAATATGCAAAATACAAAAATATGCACAAAATGTCAATTTAACAATACAGTGGACATTCTGCATCGATAACATTTAGCCAAAAAACAAATGCTGGATTTATAAAATGTATCAGAGTCTCTCTTAAATTTTGTTGACTATAAATATGGTAGTTTGTGCACTTTTACCGTGTTGAGGAAAGTGAATTTGTTGAAATCTAACCATGGGGAACAGAAGGTAGCAATACTGCCTCACAGCCCCTCAAAGATGAGTTAAAATCCTGACCCTATCTGTATAATGTTTACATGTTCTCTCTCTATCTACATGGGCTTTCTCCTGGTATTTCACAAAAAACATGTATATCTGTTTAATTACTAATTACTAAATATAGTAGGTGGCATGCCAGACCTTGTGCCTGACGCTGGCGTTGGATTAATCATGTTCACAAAAAAGGTTGGGTCCTCCACATGTTGGTTATGTTAATGCAATGTAAGTCTGATTTAGAATAGTTTTCCCCAAACTGGCAGGAACAGGTTCTGATACCATATCCTGAAAATGTATGGATGGTTGTGGCTTATTCAAATGATCCTGATAAAGAAAATCCAAGCCACTGTTTATTAATACTGTTTTCATATTACACCCAGATTCAGCCTGAGCAAGCCTGAAATTTCCTTTCCTGGATTAATCAATCTGAGCTAAATGCGTACAACCTTGGTGTAAAGAAAATTTGATGCTAATCAGAAGCTTTTGCCTTGTGCATTATGTAGCATGCCAAAAGTATCTGGGGAATCAGAAGTTCTAGTGTATCATGTAAAGTCAGGGAAAAATATAGAAAGCCCTGCCCCAAAGCTTTGTCACTGTGGGCCTCTACTAAACTATCTGCATTTACTGGAAATTTTGCTCTTGAAGCAGTCTGATTTTTGTCAGGAGGAAGTTGGTGAGACACCCAGGAAAAATAAATAAAAGCCATTGTACTTACCGTGTGATTGTCTGCATTAAGCTTAAGGTCATAGCCACTGAGCTCCACACAGAATATTATTGCAGTGACCCCTTCAAAACAGTGAATCAATTTTTTCGTTTGGAGCGCTGTCCACCCACATCTACCATTTTGAATGTCAACTCTTTAAAGGTAAACTTGTTTTCTACGATCCCATTTGTCATGTCTCAGGACTGGAGAATGTCTTCAATGGTTGGGGATATAGTCAACCGCAGCATTGCAATCAAGGTCATTAAGATGGTAAGCAGCGTTATCCTTCAAGTGATATTTATTGGAGTGACAGAAGCACTCTTGGAAACCTGGGTCAATCTAGAGCCTCTTCATGAACCCCTGCAGCTCTGGTGTGATCTCCCCTTTGCTCTCAGCAGGGCCAGTCAGTGCAAACAGCTGGACAGCATCATAGGCTCTGTCAGGGTTGTGAAACTCAATTTTGAGGGTTGACAGGGCTCTTATGATTCTTGTCAGGGAGTCAATGACATTGTAGATGATCAAGGGCTTGTACTCCTTGCAGGCCTCCAAGTTAAAGCCACCACTGTGGATTATCTTCATCTGCTTCACTATGGTGCTTTTTCCTGAATTGCTGGTGCCAAGGAGAAGAAGCTTGATCTCAAGGCATTGCCGCTGACTCTCACAGCGCAGGTGTTGGTCGATTCTGCGAGAACGCCGAGCGGTCTCCTTTTCCTCCGAGCTTTGACGACATCCCGTGTTCCTCCTGAGAGAGTTATAGAAAGAGAGAGAGTATGCGTGAAGGAGGCTGATGAAGCAGGGACACATTTAGCTCTGCTGTAAGTGAGTGGACAGCCTTGATGACAGGTGCTGCTTCCCAGTCATATACAATGCATTGCTGCTCCTGTCCTGTTCCTGACACACACAATGGCCTTCCATCTTGCTCCTAGCACAAGGTTGCCAGACTGCAGAGCTGTCAGTTAGTGCTTCTTCTTTCGGCCAATGTCACAGCATTTTCACATCTACCAAGCAAACTGTAGCACATTCCTGTTCCAGTTTTCATAATCTAGGATACTGATGATTTTTATCTACCCTTCTCAGATTTCTTTTGAGACTGCTTCCTGCTCAATGCAATTCTGATGGCAATTTTGTCAAAGACAATCTTTTTCTCACCCTTGCAAATCACATTCGTAACTGTACTACTTGACAGTAACATCATTTTACCAAACATTCTGCTGAGTATCATTACCACCGCTGGTCTACCTAGTACCCAGTTCTAAATGGTACAACTGTAGGATTGTAAACTACAAATAGAGGTGTCATATCTCTTGACGTGTAGTGCCAGAGCATTAATCTTTTAATTCAATACACAGACTGGGATGGGTATGTTACTGTACTCATTGACTAGTTGTGAAATTAGCTTCATTAGGTTCTGAAAAGACATGCACTCAATATATGTATAAAAGAATAAAATTCCTGAACTTCCGTTATTCAAATGTCATATTTCTAGGCCTAGCTGCCTTGTGGTGTGGCTTTAATTATTTATTTATGTCACGCACAAATCTATCTAAAAGGCGCCAGCAATGTTTTTTAAGATTTACAGATTATTTTCCTGCCCTGTTGTTATGCATGTGAGTTGCCTCCGTCAAGTGTCTCTCACTTCTCCACACCAACCAGATCGCTGTGCTAAAGGACACTTCCCTCTCTTGCATCAGGCATACAGGGAGGCGAGCAGAAGCCAGTTGGATAAGCGTGTGCACCTCACCTTTGGAACAGAGGACATGAAGTAACCGTGCAGAGGTGGAGGGAGAGGGATTTTTTGTTTCCAGTGGAACAGCAGAGGAGAGACAAATCGTTCCATTAACAGGAATGTGCTACAATTTGCTAGGTGGATGTGAAAATGCTATGACATTAGCCAAAAGAAGAAGCACTAACTGACAGCTCTGCAGTCTGGCAACCTTGTGCTAGGAGCAAGATGGAAGGCCATTGTGTGTGTCAGGAACAGGACAGCAGCAGCAATGCATTGTATATAACTGGGAAGCAGCACCTGTCATCAAGGCTGTCCACTCACTTACAGCAGAGCTAAATGTGTCCCTGGTTCATCAGCCTCCTTCACGCATACTCTCTCTCTTTCTCTAACTCTCTCTCAGGAGGAACACAGGATGTCATCAAAGCTCGGAGGAAAAGGAGGCCACTCGGCGTTCTCGCAGAATCGACTGACACCTGCGCTGTGAGAGTCAGCTGCAATGCTGTTAGATCGAGCTTCTTCTCCTTGGAACCAGCAATTCAGGAAAAAGCACCATAGTGAAGCAGATGAAGATAATCCACAGTGGTGGCTTTAACTTGGAGGCCCGCAAGGAGTACAAGCCCTTGATCATCTACAATGCCATTGACTCCCTGACAGGAATCATAAGAGCCCTGGCAACCCTCAAAATTGAGTTTCACAACCCTGACAGAGCCTATGATGCTGTCCAGCTGTTTGCACTGACTGGCCCTGCTGAGAGCAAAGGGGAGATCACACCAGAGCTGCAGGGGTTCATGAAGAGGCTCTGGGTTGACCCAGATTTCCAAGAGTGCTTCTGTCGCTCCAATGAATATCACTTGGAGGATAATGCTGCTTACTATCTTAATGACCTTGATCGCATCGCTGCGGTTGACTATATCCCCAACTATTGAAGACATTCTCCAGTCCTGAGACATAACAACTGGGATCATAGAAAACAAGTTTACCTTTAAAGAGCTGACATTCAAAATGGTAGATGTGGGTGGACAGCGCTCCGAACGAAAAAATTGATTCACTGTTTTGAAGGGGTCACTGCAATACTATTCTGTGTGGAGCTCAGTGGCTATGACCTTAAGCTTAATGCAGATAATCAAACGGTAAGTACAATGGCTTTCATTTGTTTTTCCTGGGTGTCTTACCAACTTCCTCCTGACAAAAATCAGACTGCTTCAAGAGCAAAATTTCCAGTAAATGCAGATAGTTTAGTGGAGGCCCACAGTGACAAAGCTTTGGGGCAGGGCTTTCTATATTTTTCCCTGACTTTACATGATACACTAGAACTTCTGATTCCCCAGGTACTTTTGGCATGCTATATAATGCACAAGGCAAAAGCTTCTGATTAGCATCAAATTTTCTTTACACTAAGGTTGTACGCATTTAGTTATGATTGATTAATCCAGGAAAGGAAATTTCAGGCTTGCTCAGGCTGAATCTGGGTGTAATATGAAAACAGTATTAATAAACAGTGGCTTGGATTTTCTTTATCAGGATCATTTGAATAAGCCACAACCATCCATACATTTTCAGGATGTGGTATCAGAACCTGTTCCTGCAGTTTTGGGGAAAACTATTCTAAATCAGACTTACATTGCATTAACATAACCAACATGTGGAGGACCCAACCTTTTAAGTACATACGTTCATTTGTGAACATGATTAATCCAAGGCCAGCGTCAGGCACAAGGTCTGGCATGCCACCTACTATATTTAGGGCTCCTGCCATTGCAGGAAACAGGGCCAATTTAGAGTTAGTAATTAAACAGATATACATGTTTTTTGTGAAATACCAGGAGATAGCCCATGTAGATAGAGAGAGAACATGTAAACATTATACAGATAGGGTCAGGATTTTAACTCATCTTTGAGGGGCTGTGAGGCAGTATTGCTACCTTCTGTTCCCCATGGTTAGATTTCAACAAATTCACTTTCCTCAACACGGTAAAAGTGCACAAACTACCATATTTATAGTCAACAAAATTTAAGAGAGACTCTGATACATTTTATAAATCCAGCATTTGTTTTTTGGCTAAATGTTATCGATGCAGAATGTCCACTGTATTGTTAAATTGACATTTTGTGCATATTTTTGTATTTTGCATATTTTAATCTGGGACATTTTGCAAAGCCAAAATGATCATCATGTGTTCCAGTTTTCATAATCTAGGATCCTGATGATTTTTTTTTTCGTTTAATCCCTTTAACATTCCACACTTTGTTAATGTGGGCTTCCCTTAATCCATGGCAAAAATTACAACCAGGATCCTCAAGCATTTGAAAGTGTTACTACGTCTGTAGTGGCCATAATTTGTAATACTTTGTAATACCTTGTTGACCTGAATATGGCATTCTCTCAGATCTATTTTGTGGTTTGCCAGAATTGTGCTATTTAGGGATATTATCCAGGATAATATTGGAAAAGTTAAGATGACAATTACCACCAAAACTATAGTGTACTTGAAAACATAACATTTAAGATATAGCTTCTTAGAGACCGAAAATGCAACCACCATAATGTTGTGTTAAAGAAAGGTGATAAGTAAATAAAAGTGTTAAAGCTTAGGCACCAAAATGTGACCATAATGTACAATCCAGCAAAAGGATGGAGTGACAACGTGATAATAGCTTGAATCTAAATGACAATGCATTTAGGGTTAAATTGTTATTTACTAACAATGAGGCAGGCATTTCCCTAAAGCCATACCACATCGCCTGACCACACCAACAGAGAGACAGTAAGCATGTCATTAACTGGATAGTGCACTGCAGCATTAGTTGTCAAAAGTAGTGACACGTCATGGTAATGTAGAAAAGGGCATGGCTTTACAGTTGGGGAGCACACGTTCTGTACATTTTTTTGTTTTAACATTTTGCTTTATGTATCTAGTGCTTTTTTGTGACTTTAGCATTATAGGGTCAAGTTGGATATGAATGATATCAATTGGAAAGGGCTTAAATCATGTAAACGTTATGTTTTTCCGAGTGATCGTTTCTTAGATCGTCACGTGTATTTTAAAGTTGATACAAATGGGGGTACATGCAAACCATATGAAACAAGATCAATTTTGACATTTACACGTTTAACGTGGCTGAAATACAGTATCGGAAAGAGCTGTATTTATACTCGGCATATAAATAACTTTTTATCAAGTACCATAGACAGCGAGAAACCGCTGTGCTCAACGCAGAGGTTTTTAATAACTTTTCTCGCGAGCTTTTAAAATTCATTGTGCATTTTGGTATATAAGAGAGAGTCGTTAGTAGGAAGTAGTTCATCTAATAAAATTGTTCTTAGACCATAGGTATGTAAAAAGGCTTTGACATTTAACCGATTAACGAGTTAAGAAATAGCAGGGTCTTATGAGTTTTAAAGGCAACTTGTATTCTTTATTCTCAAACCCCGTTGAATTGTGTGGGGTTGGTTTAATAATCGTATGATTTTCCGACTTAATTAAATAAAAAAGCATGAATTGTTACAATAAATATTTTAACACTAAAGTTTGCTTCCCAAGCGTTTAAAATTGGCGGCCAAATGTGGTTGCCTGGCAGGGAGCTTCCTGGGTCTCGCTATTGATCAACTGAAGTTTACACCAGAGGTGTCCATGTCCTGTGAAACAATGTTTGTTCCCCATTTAAAATTGTCGGCCAAATGTGGTCGCCTGGCATTGTGCTTCCTGCTGGCGGTGAAAGAAACTTTATTTCCCCCGATTTATAAAAAGAGGCACACTTGTGTGGACTTGTCTTACGTGTAGGAAAAGTGAATATTTCACTTTATAGAGTTTTTAAGACAGTTACGGCTATGCAGAACTATGCATGACTAAAAAGCATGATAAATGTTTATAAAATGAGGTTTTGTGTCGTGAGTTTATATCTTAGCGCGTGTCTGTGAATATTTTCAGAAAGTTACACATAGGCATAGCTATGATGGCAAGACGTATATATACTGAATTTAATTTCTTAATGTTAATTTTGAATCTAGTGTTTATAAAATGAGGCTGTGTATGGTGAGTTTATAACTTAGAACTTTAGGAATGAATATTTTTTAGAAAGTCACACATATGCGTGGCATTGCATGCAGGATAAGTGTATATTTAATTTTATAATATTAGTTTTGAATCTAGTGTTTATAAAATGAGGTCGTGTGTGTGAATATTTTCAGAAAGTTTACACATAGGCATACCTATGGCGGTAAGACAAGTGAATATTAATTTTGAATCTAGTGTTTATAAAATGAGAACATGTGTGTCATGAGTTTATAAGCGCGGGTGTGTGAATATTTTCAGAAAGTTACACATAGGCATAGCTATGACTGCAAGATAAGTGTATATTTAATTTCTTAATATTAATTTTGAATCTAGTGTTTATAAAAAAGCCACGTGTCCTAAGTTTATAGCTTATAAATCAGATTAACATAAATATATTTTCATACTTTTATAGTTTCATATTTGCATATGTTCATATTTTCATAAATCATATTAACAAATTATATTATTTATGTTTTTATATTTTCATATTTACATAAAGCATATTTTCATATTTTTACAAATCATATTTTGCATATTTTCATAAATCATATTTTCATACTTTTGAGGCGGGGCTTAAAGTCATCAATCATGTCTTGGGGCGGGGCTTAACATCATCAATCATCCATGTGACATTAGCTGTCTGTATAACTACTTATGTGCATGTGCTTTTTCAATTTTTTTATTTTTAATAAATTTGCAAAAACCTCAAGTAAACATTTTTCACGTCATTATGGGATGTTGTGTGTAGAATTCTGAGGAAAAAAATGAATTTAATTCATTGTAGATTAAGACTGTAACATAACAACATGTGGAAAAAATGATGTGCTGTGAATGCTTTCTGGAGGCACTGTACCATTACTTTCTGAAAATGGTGATGCAGTGCAAAGCAAAGGTGCTGGCATCTCTATTTGTTCTTGAGAGATATCCCTGTTTTCTGTACCAGGTGGCTGCAAAGGGATCAGGGGCCTAATGTATAACACCATGCATAGAATTCACACTAAAACATGGCATATGGTCAAAAGTGGAAATGTGCACAAAAAAATTCAGATGCACAAAACCGTGCATAAGCCAACTTCCACACACTTCAGCTCAATAAATCAGTGTGAAAAGTAATGCATGCACCTGCCATCCCACCCCAATTCCTCTCATAATTTTGCATATTTTAATATGCAAATCAATATAAATATCACCTTCTGTTCAGTGTTTGGGCAAAAGCACATGAAAAAAAGAATTTCAGCGAATGTGAAGTGGAGGCAAGGGAAAATGTACCATTTGTTGGCTTAAGCAGTGGTATAAACAACAAAAGAAAGTTGATCAAGTTAAACAGAATGGTGGAAAAACTCGAAAGTTCAAGTTCAGAAAGTAGCACAATACCTGAAATAAAAAAGAAGTGGTCAGATATGAAAGTCACCGTGAAAAGGTGAGTTGTAGCCCACCACCTTAGTGTCATACAGAAGTGTATTAGGGTTTATAGAAAATAAAAAAAAAAACAGGGACACAGTGAAAAAAGGTTGAAATATACACTTTAATCTTGTAGTTTACTTTGTCATTAAACTAGAATGTCGTAAACTTAATCATAAAATCAATGCTTAATTTACTAGAGTTTCTCAGATCCCATGATAACTAAAGTAGCACGTTAACTGTTTAGTATTCTATGTGTTCTTCTATGTGCTCTATGTGAGTGAATCACTACATGTTTCTTAAATGGGCTTTCTCTTATGCTGACAGGACACAGAATAAATCACATTAATGATATTATAGCTCTCTGAACAATTTAAATACTAAGATGTATACTTGATATCACTTACATGATGAAATGAATCAAATATATTAAACATGGGGGCATGGTGGCATAGTGGTAGTGATGAGCTGGCACCTCATCCAGAGATTGTTCCTGCTTCCCACAAGATGCTTGGTAGGACGTGTGTGACCCTATATGAAATAATTTATTGCAGCAGTATTGTCTCTTTCACATGTACCAACCCCCATTTCCTGTCCTTCCTTTTCTTTCTCTACATAACCAATTGCCACACAATAAGCTTTGTAATAAATGTGAAGACATCTGAATGCTTAGAATGACGATACTTCAAAACATTTAAGGAAAATTGAAATATCTTTATAGTACATGTTTAATTATTCCATCCCTCTATCCATCCAGGGTTAAACCAGTCCCAGCAAGCATACAGCGTGAGGCAGGATCATTCCCTGTATGGGGAGCCAGTTCATCGCTACCTCTGTACCACCATGCCCACATGTTTAATTATTAACAATATACATTATTTAAACTAAGTTAATAATGTATCTGTATAATGTAATATACATACTGTTTTGTCTTGGTTGAATTCTAGCGGGTGTCCCAAAATTCACGCAAGATTTTAATTTGGTGCCATTTGTGCGGTGAAAGTGTTGCCAAAAAAAAAAAGCGTGACAGCTCACAGTTCAGGGCTATTAAAAATGGAGCGCTACACGAAAGAACAATGCGTTTTCATTGTTGAGCAATATTTTAAAAATAATGAAGGTTTGGCAGCTACAGTTTGCAATTTTGTACAAAATATGGTCGGAATAGTGATTTAACTTCATCGACTTTTTCGAACAAAATCATCTTCAGCGATGAGGCTCATTTTTCATCTTGATGGCTTCGTTAATCGTCAAAATTGTTGCATTTGGGGTTCAGAAAATCCACGAGTGATTGTTGAGAAACAAATGCATCCACAGCGTGTCATTGTTTGGTGCGGATCTTGGGCTGGAGGCATCATCAGACCATTCTTCTTCAAAAATGCGGCTGGTCAGGCAATAACAGTTAATGGTGCTCGCTATCGCGACATGATAATCCAGCTTTTTGTGCCGAAATTGCAAGATATGGATTTGGACAGTGCCACATGCCATACAGCCCGAGAAACAATTCAATTACTGCATGAGTCATTTTCTGGTCGTGTAATTTCCCATTTTGGTGATCAGAATTGGCCACCCAGATCATGCAATTTAACGTCGTTGGACTTTTTTCTTTGGGGTTTTTTGAAGTCTAAGGCTTATGCCATCAAGCCCACGACCACCCACGCCTTGAAGGAGGAAATTGAGCACTGTATCAATGAAATTCAGCCATATTTATGCAAAACGGTCATGAAAAATTTCAACAAAAGAGTACGTATGTGCCAGCAAAGCCATGGAGGCAATTTACCTGATATGCTATTCCATACATAACCCTATACTGTATACCTTATGAATCAATTAAAAATTTACAATTTTTAATTAAAAACCTGTGTTCTCTATCAAAATTACTTCTTGCGTGAATTTTGGGACACCCTGTATATTACTTTACTTTGCCTTTTTGTATTATTAATGTGTTACCTTTGTCAGAATGCCTCAAATCCCACAGACTTACCACTGTCTATAAGGTATTGTACTTCATAACCTCTCCCCACCTTCCCTTCTACATCTACTGTATATCTTCAGGCAATTACATAAAATAAAAGACAAGCAAGAGTTAAGTTAGAACTTTAAATAATGTATTATTGATAATATTTGTAAAATAATAACAATAAGCAATGTATATTTGAGTATTGGAAACCATACAACCTAATAAATGCCGATGTGTACTTTCAGGTGGCACAAAGACTTGTCAATAACTTAAAATGTCTCAAGTTAAGTCATCATTTTTGGTCAGCCTATCTCAATATGGCTGCCGAGTTGTGCTTCTCAGTTTGATCTTCTTTTCAGTTCATGGTGTATAAGATGCTCCTTCATCGTGGTGGTGAAAGAGAGATAGGGAGGGGTAAATCAACTGAATTTATGAATTCTTTGTCCAAATCCTTAAGCCAATAGGGTGTTGTTCTACAGAATAGCCCCTGATTCAAACCAATCCCAAACAGCCATACTTCAGACCAATGGGGCACACAATACCTTTTACATCTGCCCCTAAAACCATATGTTGAGCCGAACTGGTTTTAGGCAGTTCCCCGACCCTGTTATAAAATTACAAAGACTCAGTCCTTAAATTGGGGGGTGGTTAGCCAAATATCAAACCACCACTTGTCCTATCAATGATATAACATTAATATTACATTGCTTTGTCTAAGTTACAAATAAAAACATACAAAATATTTATCAACTTGTAAACAAAATTTCACACCACAACACATACTTTAATGCATTTCACCTTGCAAATGATATCAGGAGCTCCAAGAAGATAGCTCTTGGAAATCTAAATAGACTTAGAAGTCTGACATCATCCTCTGTAAATATATATTCTCTTCTATTGATTGAATTGAATTCCTTTATTGATACTATATGGTAAAATGAGATTCAATATACAAATCCTCCATAAACTTGTTCTCCTATAAAATGATACAATAATAATAATAATATGATTAAAAACAATGAAAAATATATAATATGAAAGTCAAGTACAATATACATGTACATACAGTATAGTGCAGATAGTGCATATGGTTCATAAAGTGGCTCAGGTTGTGCAATATTACAACTGCACTGCAAATTTACAGTGACATACCGTATATACTCACATATAAGTTGGGTCTTGAAACCTGAAAAATCGATCATAAAATCAGACACTGACTTATATGCCCGTATAAAAATGCAACACATTTTTTTTCATCTTCTTGCCTCCTCCAATTTCACATCAGTTTCTCAGACGCATCGAATTTTGTTGCAGCAGTGCAGTTACCAATTTTTTTCGCTGCTTCAATGACATTATTTTCTTCTAATCGAACGCTCCATCATAGATAAGGGATGCTCTTACAATAAAGGTGTATGAAGGAGTGAGATACAAAAAAACACAAATCAGTGCAAACGTTGCTTTGGAATAGTTTGGATATTACCGTGTGGTCACATAGGCACAATACATGGAAAAAAAAGCCAATGTGCTTTGTGGTTACTTTCTCAGGTGGGCGTTACCATAATCTCTTAGACCAATAGTGTGAGTTTTCCGTATTAGACTTATACGACCAACATTATAAAATACCAGAAATTATACGGTAAAGTCAATTCCTGACCTATCCGTGGGAGAACTTATCCGAGAGTATATATGGTAATTGTAACTATAAGTTCAAACAGTTCTACCCGGAGTACATGATGGACTGATTGAGTGCATTTATAGCTCTTGGGATGAAACTGTTTTCTTAACCTCGAGGTCCCTACAGGAAAGGCCCTAGAGTGTTTGCCATATGAAAGCAGTTCAAATAGCGCATGGTGGAGGCAGCGTGTGCTTGATGCATACTAATAATTCTCTTTCCGATCAGCTGCTGTAGAGCTGTGATTCCACACACAGATAAGCATGATACGTATGCCACAGCTACCACTCCTATGCCCACTTCTGCAGAAGGATCCAAAAGATGAAGTATCTGCTGACACTTCGATGTCTCTATTCAGATCATATCATTACCAACACAGGTGCTGAATACAGCTTCTCCTCGAGAGATTCAAAACCTTTCACTTGGTCTAGCCCCCAAACCCAGTGATTCTCCTTAGAGAGCAGGTCTCTCAATGTGTCTTTATCTGCTAAGTGAGGAATACATTTTCCAAGCTGATTTATCATGCCCAGAAAAATCCTTAGCTCACTGACATTAGAAATCACTTGCATTTTCAGTATAGGGTCTGTTTTAATTGGGTCTGGTTTAATTCCATCAACTGAGATTATGTGACCTAAAAACCGCATCTCTTTTTTCTTCAAACCGCATGTTTCAATATTCAAAATAATACTTGTTTTCTGGACTTTCCTTAATAACGCATGCAATTTTGCATTATGCTCTTCTTGTGTTTTCCCCCAAATGAGCACATCGTCCATGTGACAGGTGACTCCCTCCAGTCTGAGACTATGTGGCGTTTAAAAATCTTCAGGGGCAGAAGCAATGCCAAATGGAAGGTGATTAAAATAATACCTCCCAAAATGGGTTGTGAATGTTGTGAACTTGGCTGACTCTTTAGTCAGGGGAATGCCAAAACCTCATATTGGCATCAAGCTTGCTAAAGAGCAGGCTTCCTTTATTAGAGCATTACAGTCATTGCACAAACTACTTCGCTGATGTTTAACTTCTTCTGATTGACTTGCCATTCTAATTGCTTTATCTACTGTTAAGTCTTTATCAAGTTGAACACGCTTGGAGAGACACATATTTGACAATCCCACAACAAGCCTGTCATGTACAAGTTTTTCTTGTAACAGTTCATAACTACAAAGCTCTGCTAAGTATAGTGCAGAGATAAAAGAATCAAAAGTTTTTCTCCCTGTTTCTGCATATTGAACCCTGTATGATCATAAATGATGCTTTTCTTAATAATAAAAAAGTCATCAAAGGCGTTCGTAATGCGCACATACTGTTTTATCTGTTGCTTGCTTAAATTGAAGCCCCTTAAAACATCATCTGCTTCATCACCTATATTGTAAATGAGCATGTTCACCTGACTCTCTTCAGGGGACACATGTAGGTTGCATGCCTGGCGAAATGTTATGAAATGCTGTGATTATTTCGACCACTCCTGGGGTTTAGAAAAAAACAAAAAGCTCTGGCGGCCGAATGCTGAATATTGCAAATGGCCCTGAAGCTTGTGCAACATGCTGGCATGCACTGGAATTTGCAGCATCCGTCTTGATCTCCGCGAGTGCTTCTTCACAATTTTTCAGATAGATTCCCCTTTGCTTAATTGTTTGGGTGACGTTTTAGTAGAGGAGACTTGTTCATGACAGTCAGATCACTTCCGACACCATGTCGTGCTTTATAACTGAATTCGACACTCTGCTGTGAGGACTTTAAAACTTTTATTTAACAAATAGTCTTGTAGCTAAAGACCTTTCTGCACTGCCCAACTCCCCCTCTCTTCCGGTTCCCCAGCATTCTTCCATATGCAGCTTACTTACACCCCTAACACTCAACAGTATTAGATACAAATTATACAACAACAGCCTTCAGTTCTATGTTGCCCAGACTTTTGAACAGGTTAGGTCAGATCAGGCCGGAGATCATGCACTGTTACAGCATGTTTCCGCACCCACCACATCATGAAATAGCTCAGGATCCTGGTTGGCAAACCCCCTGGCAAACAAGTGGTCCAATCCCACCCTCTGGAAACAACCGTCTATCTGCCACTGCCAGGTGTTACATGGGAGTCCCCTTGGCCTGGTCCAGCCACTCGGGTCTTCAACCATGAGGATCCTGCGAGCCGGGTCACCCTCTGGGAATCGCACAACATGGCCATAGTGCCATAACTGATGCTCCCTCACAATGCAGGTAATATGCCTCATTCGGGACTCCATGAACAACTGCTTATTCAACGTAAAGTCAAACCAGCGATGCCCAAGGATTCTCTGAACAGACACAGTACCAAAGGAGTCTAGTCTTTGTCTCAGGTCACTGGATAGCTTCCATGTCTCACAACCATATAGCAAGACAGGAAGCACCAGGATTCTAAAAACTTGGACCTTCATCCTTTTGCAGATATTGGGAGAGTCACACAACCCTTTCCACTGCTAGATCTTACTTCAGCTTTTGATATTGTGGATCTTACAATTCTTATATCCCACCTTGAACATTATGTTGGCATCCAAGGTAATGCCCTGAAATGGTTTAAATCTTATCTAAGAAACAGGAGCATTTCTATTCATTTGGGTGAATTCTCATCCTCTGTAGCTCCTCTTACTTGTGGGGTTCCACATTGTTCCATCCTTGGACCAGTTCTCTTATTGATATGCATGTTAACTTTAGGCTCCATTGTTAACAAGTATTATCTATGCTGATGACACTCAAATATATTTGCCACTAAAATCAAAGTGAGAAAATATAGACCCTCCATGCATGCTTGAATGATATTAAAACCTGGATGGCAATGCATCCTCTTAAACTAAATGATAATAAAACTGTGATAATGCTGTTCAAAAGTTAACAGAGTTTGAGTGCCTCTGATGTTGCTCTTGGATCCCTTGCCATATACAGTATGTATCATAAAGCTTCAGTTAGGAGTCCAGGTGTGATCTGTGACAGCTCATTCAAACTTGACAAACAGACAAATTGTGAGGTTAAATGAAGCTTTTTCCAACTGAGACTTCAAGGCAAAGGCTTTCCTTTCTTTCAGTGATCTTGAAAAGGCCATACAAGCGGTTATAACATCTCATTTGGACTATTGCAGTTCTTTGTATGTAGGTGTTGGTCAGGTCCTGTTATGACGCCTACAACTATTCCACAACTTTGTTGTTCCCTTATTGAATGGCTCTTATATGTATGGCCATATTTCACCAATACTGACCTTGCTTCCTTGGCTTCTGGTCTGTTTCAGAATTGATTTTAAAATTCTATTTCTTGTTTTCAAATGTTTGAGTGAATCAGCCCCATCTTGCCTCTTGGAACTTCTTCACTTGTATGTGCCAACGAGAGCCCTGCGGTCTACTAGCCAGAGGCTCTTAGTTGTGCCGAGGGCAAAGCTGAAACAAAGGGAGAATCGGGCGTTTGCGGTGGCTACTGTTTTTCTCTGGAATGGCTCACCTTATTATATTAGGTCTGCTCCAATACAGGCCATTTTTAAGTAATCATTAAAGTCTTATTTCTTCTTGCTGCCATTTGACCCTACAAGAGGTTGACATTTTTTTATATATGTTGGATCATGTACATTCATGATTAGAAATATGTATGGGTGTGGGTTTATCTTTTATGTAATGGTTGGTTATTCTTGCAGTTTCGTGCTGTGTACATATGTATATCTGAATTGCTTCTTTTACCCTTCCTTGTACTGCACTTTGGTTCAGTTCTGGCTGCTGTTGTAAATGTCGTTTATAAATACAAATTGCCTTGCCCTGCTTTATAAAACATTATTTTAATACATAACACTAAGAAGTGCAGATTTGAGACACTGGACTGTAAAGATGAAGTTGGTTTGCAACATTTATTACAAAAAAAGTTACAGAATATATAAAATATAGAACAAGAATTGTAGGTTGTAAACTGAACAATGATGGCCATATATGTTTGCTACATTTTCTCACTAAACAGTCATTTTCCTTTTTTCTCTCACGTTATCTAAAAACAGATGCATGTCTTCCATGTGTGAAAAAAAAAGGATGATGAAGGGTCTGAAGACATATTCCCTCTCCTCTTCTTCTGGAAATTCAGATAACAAATCAAATTTCTGAAGGGCCTCCTCAATGTCGTCTTTGTCCATTGACAGTAATGCAGGGAGTGAGATTAGCCCCCTGAACATAGAAATGTTCTCAGCACAGCATTTCTCTGCCTCGGTAAGATGCTGAAGGATTCCGTGTTGCTGTAATACGTTTTATTAAAAAAAGAAAAAAAAAGTTCTTTAAATGGTCATCATAAAGCTTATAGCCTTTTCCTTCACATTTACAAGGAATCTAAGAAAGAGAAAGTAAAAAAAATAATGTACAGTACATTCTGAATTTGTTATACATTATTAGCATTACTGCATTCGATCGCAGATTTTACAAGTCTTCAATGTTTCTTACCATACACTATTATTAACACAGCACACAGTGCATTTCAAATGTTTTAAGGCAGTTAAGAGTTATACTAATAGTACAGTTTATCTGAAGATGTAAAACAGGCTTTTTGTCTTTTGGGCCTTGACTCCTACTGGTTATCAATTAACAGTCGGCATCTGAAGTAAGCATTAAGTCTTTTTATACATTTTATTCACTATATCACAGGCATTGTAAGCCAGCATCAACAAAATGTTATTCTTATGGAAGTTTATAAAGTGATGTGTCTGTACTTGCTCATCAGTACCTTGTGCTGGATATTGGAGAAGGGAGGCCGACGTTTCTTGTAAAAGAAAAAAATCTGAAACCTGCAGAACACAGTGCTATGGAATAGCGAGACATTTGTTCACTTCAGAGGTAGTGCAAGTCTTTACTGATCTTCTGTCTTTTCATTAATGGCTCAATAAAGTCTAAACCTGAAAACAGAGAAAATAATATTCATCTAAGGAAATGATAAAAAAAGAAATAAAAGAATAAGAATAAAAAATTACCCTGTCCTGGCTGTCCATTATTTCTGTACCTTCTAATTTTTTGGTTTGTTCTTGGCCTTCATTTAGAAAGGTATTTGCTCGCTAAATCCAACGTCAGCAGTTACTTCAGTGATTTCAAAAAGAAGCACTAAGTTTATAATGGTAAGCATTTTGACTATTTGTCTTTGATTTATAATATGGCTGGCTAAGTACGAGGTGTGGCAGAAAAGTAATGAGACTGGCAACACTGCAAGCGATCTGGCAACGCTGCGCTGTTGTCCTTGATAGAGCACGTGCATCAGTACCCTCCCATAACTCAGTGCGAGTTTCAACTCCTTCCGTTAACTACGTGATTTGTGTGACTGCTATTAGCGAAGTTGTGTTTTTGGTTGTGCGTCACGCAAAATGGAGCAGCGAAATTTGGAGCAACGTTTTGCCATTAAACGGCACGTGTGACGTTTGAAAAGTTAAAACAGGCCTATGGGGAACATTCTTTATCCCGAGCTCATGTTTTTCGCTGGCACAAATCATTTTGGAAGGCAGAAAATACGTTGAAGATGAACACCGTTCAGGGAGGACTTCAACTTCGAAAACCAATGAAAACATCGAACGTGTGAAGATCAGACCGTCGTTTAACATTAAGAATGTTGGGTGAACAATTAAATTTGAACAGATTTACCATTCATCAAATTTTGACTGAACATTTGCACATGCGAAAGGTCTGTGCCAAAATGGTGCCCAAAAACTGTCCTCTCCATAACAGAATTTTTGACCTCAAAAGGCATTCCTGTGGTTCCCCAGCCCCCTTATTCACCTGACCTCAGTCCGTGTGACTTTTTCCTAAACTGAAAAATGTCCTCAAAGGACGTCATTTCGGGACTTTAGAAAACATCCAAAAGAGTGTAACGGACATGCTGAAGACCATACCAGTTGAAGACTAAACTAAATTAAAAGTTATTAAAGGAAATTTAAATGTCATTTACCTCTTGGGGCTGGAGTTTTCAAGCAACATTCTACAGCAGCACTTCCTCAAAGACGGAAGACGGCATTTCATTCTAAAGAGGACTGAGCAGAGTCAAGTTGTTAAAAGGAGTTTAATGTTACAAAAATATTTATGCAAACCATTATAAACATATATTTAAAATATATAGATTTTGAAAGGTAGGTGTTTCTGGAACTTCAAAACCATTAGGGGCAGTATGCTGAAATTAAAACAAATACAAATACAGTAATCCCTCCTCGATCGCAGCGATAGGTGAAAATCCGAAGTAGAAACCATATGTTTGTATGGTTATTTGTATATATTTTAAGCCTTTAGAAACTCTCCCACACTGTTTATAAATATTCTCTGCACAGTTATACAGTAAATACTCGTTTATCGTGGTTAATCCGCTCCAGACAGACAAATGAATTTCCACGAAGTAGCATTCTTTATTTATAAATCTAATATTTTCGCAGTTAGATCATAGAGAACCTGTTCACAACCTTCTACAAATTTTTTGTAACATTATTAGAGCCCTCTAGACATGAAATAACACCCTTTAGTCAAAAGTTTAAACTGTGCTCCATGACAAGACAGAGATAACAGTTCTTTCTCACAATTAAAAGAATGCAAACATATCTTCCTCTTCAAAGGAGTGCCGTCAGGAGCAGAGAATGTCAGAGAGAGAGAGAGAGAAAAAAGTAAACAATCAAAAATTAATTGGGCTGTTGGGCTTTTAAGTAAATGAAGCACCAGCGATAAAGCAGCCGCAATGAAGGGATCAATGTGAAGGTAGTCTTTCAGCATTTTTTAGAGGAGCGTCCGTATCTTCCAAGCAAACAGCCTTTGTGCCAGCAGCCCCTCCTCTCACACCCCCAACGTCAGGAGCAGAGAATGTCAGAGAGAGTGAGAGACAGAGAAAAGCAAACAATCAAAAATCAATACGGGCTGTTAGAGCTTTGAAGTGTGCGAAGCACTGCGCGGGAAGCATATCGTATATCATTGAGGAGTTTTATTTAATACGTAATATGTGCTCTGATTGGGTTATTAAATATTATTATTATTAATTATTATTAATTTCTCAGCCATCCGCCAATAGCGTCCCTTGTATGAAATCAACTGGGCAAACAACCTGAGGAAGCACGTACCATAAATTAAAAGACCCATTGTCCGCAAAAATTCGCGAACCAGCGAAAAATCTGTGATATATATTTAGATATGCTTACATTTAAAATCTGCGATGGAGTGAAGTAGCGAAAGTCAAAGCGTGATATAGCGAGGGATCACTGTATAATAAAATAAAAATAACAATATCCAAGACAAGTTGTAGAAGGTGACAAAAATGAGAACCAGTAACCAGATATAATCCTCCCTCTACAAATGCTACAATGAAAGAAAAGGACTAAAGTTGAGACACACCTCGTTAAAATTTGAAGGGGGCCTCGAGGATGAAATACTGAGAAACCACAAAATGATCATTTGGAAACCTGGACACAACATTAAATACATACATACACAAAAAGATAGTTACAATATGAAATGGTCATACCATCAACATGACAATTCCACAGTCATGGCTATTCATTTAAAAATTAATCAAAGATAAATATTAAATACTGACATAGTAAAACTGTTTTGACAATGACTTTTAAACAAAAACAACAATGGAAACAGCCACTTGTTACACACCCAGTGTTACATTTGTTAATAGTAAAACCTGCCAAACAGAAAATGCAGGATTTAAAAAAGTTCCAGTTCAGAAATCTAAACGTCAGTATTGTTTGCAAGCACACACTACTAGCATAATTACCTGCATACTACATAAATGTGGCCTTCATGTCTCTGAAGGCTGTTAGCAGGATGCTGTGGTCTTTGCTTTGGATTGATTTTGATATTTACTCAATGTAATCAAAGTTGGTTTTATATTCTCTGCCTTTATGGAGAAATGCGACTGTGGAAATCAAGACAAAAATAATATGTAATACTAATTTGGCAGAAACCGCTAACGTGCTTTTATAAATAACTAAGTACAGAAAAATCAAGTTAAATAATATATTTAACAAACGTTACTGACAACGATAAACATAAATACCTTTCATACTGTACACTAACATTGCAGATTCTCTACATAACATCTCATAAATATGTGAAAAAGTTACTATAAATTAAATAATATGGCAAATAGTAAAATAAATAATATAAGAGGTAAAAAAATAATTTAAAAGATATGCTTAAAAATAGGACGTCAGTAATGACGATAAACTGAGAATGTTTGGATTCGCTATACAGTATATAATAATACATCTCATTAGTTTTCTTTAATGGATCTAAAGTTTCTTTGAATATATTGAGCTTTGTATTCTGCGAATCCATACCTGATTCTGTTGTGCCATTGTTCAGTGGCAGAAAACGTTTTCAGCTCCATTTCTTTTTCGAATTGGAAAAACTGTACAGCAGCTCTTCTCTTTTTCTTTCTACGGACTATGGAAGGCCGACTCTTCGGCCTACAGCCGGACCCTTCTCAGTAATTCCATGTCAAAGTTCCAAACCGTCTACCACACGTGAACGCAGCATTCATTTCCGTAATTTGGCACTACTAACCAATCACATCGCGTGATTTTTTAACGTCATTACATATCTCCATTTGGAACGGCTCTTATTACATAGTGGCAGTCGAATAGGCAGTAAGGTGTAGAATGAGACAGTGTGATTGACATTTTACACAGCCAAGCACGTTCCAAAATGTTGTTGGTTTTCCGCAGCAATCAGCTTATGAGAGGAGTTAGTTAAAAGGTTATTCGTTAAAGAAACCAATAGGAAGAGACTTCCTGAAGAAGGCCGGCAGTCCGGTGTGTCAGTGGGCCAAAATAGAAAAAACCTCAGTAATTTTCCCTAAAATATAGTTAATGGTTAGAGTTTTAAAAAAATTGTGTCTCTGTTTAAGATAATTAGAAGATCCAACTTGTGGGTAAAGCAAAGAGTCAGTGTTATGGAATTGGACCAAATGGATGTAAATGAGTGGAAATATCACGGAGAAGGAAACAAGAGTCTGGTCGTGTCTCATTTACAGGTAAGAATATCGTTACGTAGTTCGAGGACGGAAAACTAGTGGGGTCATTTACAGAAAACTTCCAGCAGAGTCGTGCAGTAGCGATCCGGTCTGTCCAGTGAGGTCAAAAGAGATGGACTCGATTAAACTAATATGAATTTGTATGTTTAAACAGTGGTAGGGCTAAGTGTGTCGCAGTGAAAAACTTCTGTTTCAACTTCCTTCTGTGGCCCACCGAAACCACACGTAAGCTGTTCTGTTCAGTGGAAAGAATGGCATTTAGCCACTCATTTCAACTTGTAGCAATAAATAATTCAGATACCTAGAAGGGCGAAGTAGCTGCACTCCAAATGGTGTTATTCGTCACCTATGTCAGCCTCAGTGAATAAAATAAAAATTAACCCTCGTCAGGTTTCAATGCGTTGTCAGGTTTTCCGCTTAGAATCCACTTTATAATCCACCTTGCAAAGATGTGAAATCTGCACGCTGCATATATCGATTATAAACGACGAGGTCTTGTTTTGTTACTGTCTTGTGTGATTCTTTTTGATTATCATGATAAAGTTGCGCTTTGCTACTAAATAATTTTGTAATTTTTGTGTTAGATACTCGGGCAGAAGATATGTGTCGATTCTAACGTTATAGCCCCAGTACATACATTATGACACCTTGTTACTTTCTTTTATGAATCCTCATATGTGGTGGTGTCAGTTGTCTAGGACCCTCTTCCAGTGTATTAAAAGTGAAGTGCTTAACAAATCATTTTCAAAGTTTAAGGGCTGGTGGAAAAGAACATTTTTTTTTCTGATATTCAAAACTGTAAATATAAATTCTTAAAATTATCATTGTGAAGTTATTTTAATTTGCTTTCATAAAAACAAAAAAATGATTAGGATGTATTCAACAAGTACAAAGTTGAAAAGATAAATGTAATTAAAACATAACAAAGTATACAACATACTAACATCCCAATATACTGGTACCTTCTTCCTGATGGAATTCTTCACCCAGCTCTTCACTCACCTTAACAAGATTTTCAGAGAAAAATAATTGTGAATCCAAAAAGTGAAATTTGTGACTCTTGTCACAACACAGTTTAACTTAAGTAATACATTTTCCAGAGTTTTATTATTTGGATCTTTATTGTTACTTAACTTAGAAATGACTTCTTTGAGTGATACAGAAGTGCCAAGCCATTCATTGCACTGTCAAATTCTACAAAAGTGATTGGTTTTCTAATATAAGGTCTAGCAAGAATGACCACTTTCAATTTATCTCAAGACAAACCCTGAATTTTTTGGCACAAATATATTAAACAGGCTCCATCTTTGTTAGGGCTTTGTCAGACCACATCATTAAACCAAGCTTAATGTGAAGCAGCAGTAGTAGTAGTAGTAGTAGCCGCCACACTTTACAAGGATTCACCAGGTGAGATATGATGATGTTTACCATCCCAAGCTTTAGCTTTCTTTTCTAGCTGGTTATATAAAGACTTGGCAATGCTGTCCCATTCACAGAGAAAACATGGAAATTTTATATCCCCTTACTGCTAAAACCGTAAGATACCCAGAAGTTTCAGGCCCCCACATGCAAATCAACTGAGCTCATTGTAGTTGATTTTTCTCACTGTTTTACTTTGAACATAGATTTTAATATTAAAATATATTACATTCAAACATCCTTAAGGCAAAGTCTTGGTATTATAATGCGAAAACAAGAAAAAAAAAACCATACAAATCACATGAAATAATCTAAAAAAAACTTTTTCAACATATATCTGTGAATCTTTTGTATCATTAACTTTGCTTTCTTGAATCTTTTCAGTTTTGTATTTCTTGTTTGTTTCTTTATAATGTATGTTTAAAAGGATATTTAATAAGAGACAGTCATAAAAAACTACTTAATTTGTATAAAACAAAAATAACAGTTTAGGGACCCCTATTTTGCTGAGTATTTTGTTGACATTTGTGTGAAATTACCCACTGTAACACTCTGTTCTTGTTGACTGCATTGTAAAGTAATATTCTCAATAAACTCTACTAATTGTCTTTATAGATTTAAACACTTCAGTCATGTCTTATTTTAATCTCTTTTTCCTTAACACGAGATTTCCTGAAGCCTACAAAAAAAACATGTAATCCCGGCCCACCTTAAATCCCTTTGCACCTCTCCATCAGCGTCTTTTGTTTTGTAAATGCGTCGATCAGCACAAGCAGCAAGGAGCCTGCTGTCCCATCCCCCCTGTTGACAGAGCTCAGCTCGGGCAAAAAGTTCTCCTAGCTTAAGCCAAGACTCCTTACCTGTGTGTGATGTGCCTTGAGTTGTATAGGGTAAACAATAGAGTATATCGTTATTTGGAATACATGCATTTAATGTGTGCTCCATGTTTACAAAGATCTGGGTAAGTGTAGGATGAAAAGAAATGCAAGAAATGGTGAACACATACCTGAAGAAGAAACCTTTTCCATGTTATACTAATAAGTGTATAATGCGTCAAGACTTTAGACCAAATATCAAATAAACACGTGCGTTTTTAATCAAGAATATAACCAAAAGGGGTTTGATTTGATTTACATGTGGCTGTCAATGAGTTAAAAACTTGAGATGAAGTGCCAGTCAACAGGAAGTTTACACGTATTCTTGAATGGTGCAGAGTTAAGTACTGCAGCCTTATAACCCAAAGGTTCAGGGTTTGAAACTGGGCACTCTGCGTTTTGAGTTGTGAGCTGCTATTATTATTATTATATATTATTTCTACAGTAAAAAAAAAAAAAGTACTTTTGATTTAAATCTGTAACACCTGGTGTAAATTTTGGCTACTTGTAAAAGTTAGCACTTGTTTTTTTTTTATTGTTCAGTTTTACTCTTTCAGTGACGTTCACGTGGTACAACGATCTTGACCCTCCATCTTTGAGTTGATGGCATTTAACTCCATTCTTTTCACAAGAGCAGCACTGTGGCTGATGCCTGCCCAGAACTGTTTGTTGTACCGGCAATGAAAGATACGATGTCCTGTGACTGCTATCAGACTAGACAAAGACAGAACAGTAGCAACACACTGCTTTTTCACAGCGCTTTTTCCGGCTAATAGACTGCTGTAATGCAACTCAGCTCTGCTTGGCACCATAAGCAAAAGGGGACTTCCACCTGCAGCTTAAGTTCCTTCAGTATGCAAGCAATTCGCCAAGCTAGTGTTAATATCGGACCATGCTGTGCTGACGGTATATATGCCCAAACTTTGCATTGGCTGTTACAGACTGAAATCAAAGGCTTCTTCTTTTTGGGAACATAAAGAAGTGTAGAAAGTATAATAATGATGCAAATAATAATTCTAGTGAGTAATAATATAAAGTGCATATGTGTGCGTGACACGAGCATCACTTTCAGATTCACCAGAATCCGTTTTGGTTTCACTGACCGTTTCAGTTTTTACATTCCATTTCAATTTTCACAGCCAGAAGAAAGATTCACCTCATCATCACTGCTGATGAGAGACGTTTCCTTCAAAATGCCATTATACGGTTAGGAGAAGGTGCATCAACATCCTTGTCATGATAATGTTCGGGCCTGATGCTTATGCAAGACATGGCTATACCATTGCCAAAGTAACGATGGGCAGTAACCCTTTTGGCATTTTTATAGCCTGAGTAATCCTCAGTTTTAATGCGAGATGTGTCTATACCATTGCCCAAGTGACCCTCCTGACCAATGTTTGTAGCACTGTTTTTACAGCCTGCATTAGGCTCTGGTCTAATGTTAAGGAGGTTAATAACTCCAGTGTTAATTGTAGGCTATACGAAAGCATGAGGGGAATCGTTAAGAAGCGTATAAGGGAAGCTAAAAGATAGAGAAGAATATAGCAGGTAATACAAAAGATGACCCAAAGAGATTCTTTCAGCGTTTTGATAGTAAAAACAGTCAAGAAGGAGGTGAATTGCATCAGGGTAAAGGGTAAATTATGTAACTGGCATAAATAAAGGTAAAGGGGAATTAAAAAATACAGACAGTGAAATAGCAGATGCTTTGAACTTTCATTTTTCTGACGTCCTCACATGTGAGGAAGAAGATAACCTCCCAGTGGTAAAAGACTACTAAGGAGGTATTGAGTGAGTTGGAAATTTTTGAGGGTACTGCTTAAATTAAATAGGCTGAAATCAAGCAAATCGCCAAGACCAGATAATATATATCTTGAAGTTTTTAAGGAGTTTAGTGAGCACATATATAAACCCATGTAGCATATTTTAGTACGTCACTGTGCAGTGTGGAAATTCCAAAGTACTGGAAAAAATGGCAAATATCCTGTTCTATAAAAATGGTGACTGGGCAGATCCAAGCAACTGTAGGAAAGTAAGCTTATTCTGCACCACAGGAAAATAAATTGAAAGAATTATTAACACTAGAATTACCAAAGCCTATGAAAAAACTTGTAAATCCATCCCACCTTAAATCCTTTAACACCTCTCTGTCACCGTCTTTTGTCTTGTAAATTTGTTGACAAGCAGCGAGCAGCTGTGCCGCCAAAGCAGTCTTATTCAAGACGACATGTCAATGTGGCACCCAAACGCAGGTTCTTTTTCTGCAGTTATATTCTTGAATAAAAGTGTACTTGTTTTGTTATACTTGTACCTCTTGTGAAAGTGTTTATTTCATATTTGGACTTCAGACTTCATGTCTTCATTTTGTCAATTATTACTAAAACATGAAAAACGTTTGTTTTAACGATGTGTTTATATAGATTGTTGTAGACACAGAACACACATGAAATGCATGTGTTCCAAATAACAATATAGTATTTACTCAATACAGCTCTAAGCAACTGACAGGCAGGTAAACAGACTTGAGCTAAGAAAACTTTGTGCGGCGGTGGGGGGGGGATGTGATGACCGGCTGCTTGCTGCTTATCGACACATTTACAAGACAAAAGACGCTGACGGAGAGGTGCGAAGTGATTTAAGGTGGGATGGATTTACGAGTTTTTTCGTAGGCTTTGGTGAGTTCTAGTGTTAAGGATAACACTGAGCAACACATGGCAAGAATATGAGCAATCAACATGGGTTCAGAAGAGGAAGGACATGTTTTATCAACTTGATTGAATTTTATGAGGAAGCAACAAAAGGATATGATCAAAGTGGAGTTTATGATGCTATGTATCTTTACTTTCAGAAAGCATTTCATAATTTGCCATATGACTGTTAGGTTATCAAACTAAAAGAAGTGGGAGTTCATGGTGTTTGTTGATGGATGCAAAATTTGCTCAGACACGTGAAGCACAGAGTTATGGTGAGGGGTTAGTGAAGGGTGAAGGAACCCTATTGGAATTGGTTGACGTTAAGAGTGGTGTTCCACTGGGGTCATTTTTGGGGTCGCTGCTATTTTTAATATATATAATTTGGATAGGAATATGGTAACAAACTGGTTAAGATTGATCCCAAAATTAGTGGATTGGCAGATAATCTAGAATCCGCCGAGTCATTACAGAGGGACATAGGTCAGGTCACGTTGGGAAGTATGCACTGGTACAGTGTGTTGCCGCACCCACCACATGATGAAAAAGCTCAGGATTCTGGTTGGCAACCCCTAGGTAGACACACGGTCCAGTCCCACCCTCTGGAAATGACCCTCTATCAACCTGCAGCCAGGTGTTACTTGGGCATCCCTTGGCCTGGTCCAGCCACTCGGGTCCTCAAAAATGAGGATCCTGTGAGCTGGATCACCCTCAGGGAATTGCGCCAAATGGCTGCAGTGCCGTAACTGATGCTCCATAACAATGCAGGTAATGTGCCTCATTCAGGATTCCATGAGGAACCACTCATTCAACACAAAGTCAAAAAAGCGCTACCCAAGGATTCTTTGAAAAGACACAGTACCAAAGGAGTCCAGTCTTCATCTCAGGTCACTGGATAGCGTCTTAGAACCAGGACTCTAAAGACTTGGACCTTTGTTCTTTTGCATAGATATCGGGAGTGCCACGCACCCCTTTCCAGCGACTTCATGACCCTTAACGCTCTCCCACACAGTTTACTGACTTTATAGGAAGAGTCACCAGAGATATGACTGTTGAGATAAGTAAAGCTCTCAACAAGGTCGACATACACTCCGCAGACAGACACACTGCTGACAGCTGTGCCTAAGAGGTCATTAGTGGCCTGGACCTTGGTTTTTATCCAGGACACTCGCAAGCTCAGACACGAAGACTCCTTGCTCAGTCTCTTGAGAGCCCCGATCAGAGCCTCCATTGACTCTGCAAAGATGTTAAAACCCATTGCAGGCTTGTACCACAGCATTGTTGGCTAATCAAGATCAGTGAATCTTTCTTTTCCAACAGATGCCCCACAGCTGAGGGACCTATGAAGTAGAGGAAGAAATTTAATGTCAATAAATGTAAAGTATTGCATATAGGAAGTAAAAATGTTGAGTCTGAATACACAATGCAAGGTCTCAGAATCAAAAGTACACCTTATAAGAAGGATGTAGGGGTTGTAGAGGACTTGGCACTATCAACTGCCAGAAAGTGTTCAGTAGCCATTAAGAAGACTAACAGAATGTTAGATTATATATAGCGTGATGTCTACAGAACAAGTCCAAAGAGGTTATACTTAAGCTTTTTAACTCGCTGATGAGGCCTCATCTGAAGTACTGTGTACAATTTTGGTATCCAGGCTACAAATTTGACATGGCACAAGACATAGCAGCTCTGGAAGAGAAAAGCAGCATGGTTGATTCGAGGGCTACAGGAAATAATTTATGAGGAACAGAAGATTAAGCGGAGACTTGATTGAAGTGTTTAAAATTATGAAGGGAATTAATATAGCGGATTAAGTCTGTTATTTTAAAATGAGCTCATCAAAGCATGTGGAAACAGTTGGAAGCTTGTTATCTGTAAATTCCGCACAAACATTAGGAAGGTTTTCTTTACACAGATCTATAAACCTATGGAATAAGCTACCAAGTAGTGTGGTAGACAGCTGCAATATTTCAGTTCTGATATTAATTGTAGTTTTAATTTTATAAAATTAATTTTTACTTTGTTCTAATTTTCAGTGGAGTCAAATTGTTTTTATTTTTATTTAGTTCAGTGTTTAAAATTGTAGTTTTCATTTTATTTATTTACAATCATGGCCGAAAGTATTGGCACCCCTGGAATTTTCCCAAAAAATGCACCATTTCTCCCAGAAGTTTGTTGCAATTACAAATGTATTGGTATACACATGTTTATTTCCTTTATGTGCTTTGGAACAACACAGACACAGAGGAAAAAAGCCAAATCTGACATCATGTTACACAAAACTCCAAAAATGTGCTGGACAAAATTATTGGCACCTTTTCAAAATTGTAGGTAAATCATTTTATTTCAAGCATATTATGATGCTCGTTTGAACTCGTCTGTGGCAAGAAACAGGTGCTGGCAATATAGCAGTCACACCTGAAGCCAGTTAAAATGGAGAAATGTTGAGTCAACCTTTCTGTTGTGTGTCTGAGTGTGCCACACTAAGCATGGAGAACAGAAAGAAGAGCAAAGAATTGCTGAGGACTTGAGAAAAAAAATTGTGGACAGAATATCAACAATCTGAAGACTACAAGTCCATCTCCAGAGATCTTCATGTTCCTTTTTCCACTGTGCGCAACATAATCAAGAAGTTCACAACACATGGCACTGTAGCTAAGCTCCCTGGGTTGGACGGAAGAGAAAAATTGATAAAAAACTGCAAAGAAGGATAGTCTGAATGGTGGATAAACAGCTCCAATCAACTTCAAAACATTCAAGTTGTTCTGCAGACTCAGGGTGCAACAGTGTCAGCTCGAACTATCCGTCGACATCTGAACAAAGTGAAACACTATGGCAGGAGAGCCAGGAGGACCCCACTGTTGACACAGAAACATAAAAAAGCCAGACTGGAGTTTACCAAAATGTACTTGAGGAAGCCAAAATCCTTCTGGACGAATGTCTTGTGGACAGATGAGACCAAGGTAGAAGATTTTGGTAAAGCTCATCATTCTACTGTTTTACAGAAAGCGGAATGAGGCCTACAAAGAAAAGAACACTGTACCTACAGTCAAACACGGTGGAGTTTCTAAGATGTTTTGGGGATGTTTTGCTGCCTCTGGCACTGGATGCCTTGACTGCGTGCAAATCATCATGAAATCTGAAGACTACCAAAAGATATTGGGGCGCAATGTAGTGCAGTGCTCAGTGTCAGAAAGTTGGGTCTGCGTCAGAGGTCATGGGTGTTCCAGCAGGACAATGACCCCAAACATACCCCAGAAAGCACCCAGAAATAGTTGAAGACAAAACGCTGGAGAGTTCTGAAGTGGCCAGCAATGAGTCTGGATCTAAATCCGATTGAACACTTATGGAGAGATCTCAAAATTGCTGTTGGGAGAAGGTGCCCTTGAAATCTGAGAGACCTTGAGCAGTTTGCAAAAGAAGAGTAGCCGGAAATTCCACTTGAGAGGTGTAACAAACTTGGTGGTGGTTATAGGAAGTGCTTGATTTCAGTTATTTTTTCCAAAGGGTGTGCAACCAAATGTTAAGTTGAGGGTGCAAATAATTTTGTCCAGCCCGGTTTTTGAGTTTTGTGTGAAATGTCAGATTTGGCTTTTTTTCCTCTTCTTTTTTTGTGTTGTTCCAATGCACATAAAGGAAATAAATACGTGTATACCAAACCTTCCAGAAGGACAACCATCTCTGCAGCAATCCACCAATCAGGCCTGTATGGTAGAGTGGCCAGACAGAAGCCACTCCTTAGTAAAAGGCACATGGCAGCCCACTTGGAGTTTGCCAGAAGAGACCTGAAGGACTCTCGGACCATGAGAAAAAAATTCTCTGGTCTGATGAGGCAAAGATTGAACTCTTTGGTGTGAATGCCAGGCGTCACATTTGGAGGAAACCAGGCACTGCTCATCACCAGGCCAATACCTTCCCTACAGTTAAGCATGGTGGTGGCAGCATCATGCTGTGGGGATATTTTTCAGCAGCAGGAACTGGGAGACAAGTCAGGATAAAGGGAAAGATGACTGCAGCAATGTAGAGAGACATCCTGGATGAAAACCTGCTCCAGAGTGCTCTTGGCCTCAGACTGGGGCGATAGTTCATCTTTTCAGCAGGACAACGACCCTAAGCACACAGCCAAGATATCAAAAGAGTGACCTTAGGACAACTCTGTGAATGTCTTTGAGTGGTCCAGACTTCAATCCGATTGAACATCTCTGGAGAGATTTTAAAATGGCTGTGCACCGACGCTTCACATCCAACCTGATGGAGCTTGAGATGTGCTGCAAAGAGGAATGGGTGAAACTGGCCAAGGATAGGTGTGCCAAGCTTGTGGCATCATATTCAAAAAGACTTGAGGCTGTAATTGCTGCCAAAGGTGCATCGACAAAGTATTGAGCAAAGGCTGTGAATACTTATGTACATGTGATTTCTCTGTTTTTTTATTTTTTTTAAATTTGCAAAAACTTCAGACTTTTTTCACGTTGTCATTATGAGGTGTTGTGTGTAGAATTCGGGGGAAGAAAATGAATTGCATCCATTGTGGAATAAAAGGCTATAACATAACAAAATGTGGAAAAAGTGATGCACTGTGAATACTTTCTGGATGCACTGTGTGTGTGTGTGTGTGTGTGTGTGTGTGTGTGTGTATAATATATATACACATACACATACAGTGGAACCTCTAGATACGATCACCTCTGTATACAAGAAATTCAAGATAAGAGGAAAGTATGAGCGAAAAATTCGGCTCTAAATACAAGCATTGGCTCGCGTAACAAGCCACGAGCCAGGCTGTGGTTAATGCGTGACGCGTCTCCCAATCCGCCTCGACTCGGGGATTCACCCAAGCTAACGCTGCCAGCCCGTCCGCTCACTCAGTGTATCTTGTTCTCCCGTAGCGTGAGGATCTACGCGTTTGTGTGCTTGTGATTTCATTGTTTCACTGTAGCAGTTCACCGTATAAGCATATCCAAAAATATTGCGGACATGCAGATGGAGAATAGGAGATGATTGCCCTCAAGAGGAGTACTAGGGTGTTGTACCATGTTAGCCATTATGAATGTAGAGAAAAGCCAAGCAAAATGCCACCTTTTATTGGCTAACTAAAAAGATTACAATATGCAAGCTTTGATTACATCTTGCCTGAAGAAGGAGCCTGATTTGCCTTGAAAGCTTGCATATTGTAATCTTTTTAGTTAGCCAATAAAAGGTGTCATTTTGCATGGCTTTTCTCTACCCTCAAAGCGAGAGAGAGAGAGACGAGCGAGAGAGATAAGGGGGGAGAGAGAGAGAAGAACCATCAGCTCAGTTATGATCACATGATGCTCAGCAGACAAAGTGTATCCACACTTATTTATCAGTGTTTTTGTTAGGAAAATTGATTTTTATGTTGATATTTTTGGGGGTGCGGAATGGATTAACTGGATTTCCATTATTTTCAATGGGGAAGTTTTGTTCTAGATACAAGAAATTTGCTATACAAGCTTAGTGCTGGAACAAATTAAACTCGTATCTAGAGGTTCCACTGTATGTATGTATGTATGTAGGTATATGTATGTATGTATGTATAAAATACGGTTCACGAACGTCCCGGTTCACGACCAAAAAGATCGCCAAACTTTTGCCTCGGTTCACAACCACACACTTGGTATACGAACAAGCCAGTTTCCCTTGCCTGTCTGAGCTGAGCTGAAAGAGAGAGAGAGAGAGAGAGAGCAAGAGCGAGCGAGCACGTGCCTGCTAGGGAGGGGGAGGAGGAGATTGCTTCACGTGTTTGCTGAACAAGCCAGTTTCCCTTGCCTCCTCAGCTGAGAGAGAGAGAGAGAGAGCAAGAGCGAGCGAGCAAGCACGTGCCTGCTGGGAAGGGGGAGGAGGAGATTGCCGCACGTGTTTGCCTGCCTATCTGTAGGCTGTAGTGCAAGCGAAACCATCCCCCTCCCCCCACAGGCAGCCTGAGAGAGAAAGAGAGCTGCCATGCTTTTTCATTTAAGCAAAGCCACTCCTTGTTCATTGTTTTCAATAAGACTTGCACTCTCTTTGTGCTCTACAGTATTTCGTGTGCTTTTGCAGTTAACTATGGCTTCTAAGCAAGTGGAGAGTGGTCAGAAGAAAGTTTTGAAGAAAATTGAAATCTAAGTAAAGAAAGAAATTACAAAAGGTGGAAAAACTGTTTACCAGTTTACTCATTTACCAATCGGAGAACCCTCGTGCTTTCAAGCAGCATAATGTAAACAAAGCCAGACTGCCAGTAATGTGGAGGGTCACAAGAACTTTATTTTTGGAGGGTCACAAGAACTTTATTTTTGGAATGGCTGCATGAGGCTTTCACTCCCACCAGCTAAACAGCTAAAAGCACCAGAAACCCGAGAAAACACCTGAAGGAAAACACTTCATGCCAGAACTCGTTTCATGCAAGGTTAGTTTTCTTGGTGGTTTTTGTATTACGGATTTTTCAAAAGTTTAATTTTTTAGTTCATAATGCGATTTGTTGCAATGTTATTTTTCTCTTTTTTCAAATGTTCGCTTTTTTCCTTGTGCTTAAAACTCATGAAAGGTTTACAGATGGAGTTTTTCATAGCGCAATTAGGTGCGATGTTACATTTCTCTTTTTTTCAAATGTTCGGTTTTTTCCTTGTGCTTAAAACTCATTAAAAATTGTTTACATGGAGGACTTCATCGTGTGATTTGTTGCAATGTTACTTTTTTGGTTGCTTGTGAGTTGGTTTTTAAATGAAGTTCGGATTTGTGCGATGTTTTTTCTGCTGTGCTTAAAACTCATTTTAAAAACATTGTTTACAGCGATCAGGCTTTAGGTTTAATAGCGTGATCTCCTGCAATCTTACTTTTTTGTTTGCTTGTGAATTGGTTTTTGCAAGCGCTTTGGATTTTTTTTCTGCTGTGCTGTGCTGCGCAAGCACGTGCTACAGAGAGATTAGAGAGCGCGGGCAGCTGACAGGGAAGGGATTGGGGGGACGGATAGGTGTGTGTGTGTGTGTGTGTTTGTGCGCTACACAGAGAGAGAGCGCGTGAGCCAGCCTGCTCCTGTAGCTGAGGTAGGGAGGGGCTTTGGTGGTGTGTGTGCTACAGAGAGAGAGTGCGAGCGAGCCAGCTCGTGTAGCTGATCAGGGAGCCTGGGTGTTTTGTGTCAGTGTTATTCAATGTTTTTACATTAGTTTACTATTACACTGTGGATTCTATGGTGTAATTAACTATATTTGTGCTTAATCTTTACATATTTACATACAGTTTGTACGGTCTGGAACGGATTAATTGTATTTACATACAATCTTATGGGTGAAACTGCTTCAGTTCACGACCAACTCGTTTTACGACCAAAGTTCTGGAACGAATTATGGTCGTGAACCAAGGTTCCACTGTGTGTGTGTGTGTGTGTGTATATATATATACATACATACATACTAGCAGAATACCCGCGCTTCGCAGCGATGTCATGTGTTAAAGAAGTTATGAAAAAGAAAAGGAAACATTTTAAAAATAATGTAACATGATTGTCAAAGTAATTGTTTTGTGTATTTGGTGGCATCGTCACAAAGTTATTTTCATCTAGCTGCATCAGAAAATGTACCACGATGTCTGACACGCCTCCTTTTTACTGTTTTCTCACAGCTTGGATTGCTGCTGTCATATATATATATATACATACATACATACATACATACATACATACATATATATGTTTGTGTGTATGTTTGTATGTGTCTATATGTGTGTGTATAGCTTTGGTCACTGAGTGCAAGGGAAAAATAATAAAATATAGTCTATAAGTTATTAAACAGTAAAACATTAACGTTTTAAGAAGTACAGGTACATTGAGCACTACTGGAGTGGTTGCAGGTAAACTACATTTTAAAGACTGTGTAACACAACAGGTAAGTAACTAACAGCAGCTAAAATGTATATGGATCATCTCTCGGTAGTAGATCCCTTTTGAAAGGCGCTACACGACGGCTGTGGTATAGAAATTACATTTTCTATGTGAACGCTCAAATTTGTGCCTCTGGTAATGTGCCTTACCGGCAATTAAAGAAAATTAGTTTTGTGTCCTCTGCAGTGTTAAGAGAGAAAGGCTTTGGTTTGGGATCAAAGGAAAAAAGGTGTAAAGAAAGGAAAGTTGACTTTTCTTTTATATAGTATAGAGATGTGTTCGCTGGCGTTATGATCGCCTTTTGGGGACAGTCGCGGTGGGTCTTGTGTAGACTGGTGAGGCGCCCCGCCATTAATCGGCTGTGATGGCACTGTCAGTCCTCCACTCGCGTGTGTGTCTTCATAATCCGAGCTGAGGACCTCATAATATATCGTGCAAAAGAAAGTGTGAATCGCCTTAATATTATTTTGCCGTGGTGTAGAAAAGGGGTCCCGTGTTTGCACTTGTCTGGGCTATAGCGCAGGGGGAGGAAGAAAAAATTAAAAGTGCTCACTTTGACTTAAGGCAGAAGCGCAGTCAGCGTCTCAAAGGCCGGCACAGCTATGCACGCGCTGGCTGCTCGACTTTTGCTGGGCAGGAGACCCCTTTTGTACACACGTTCATGATATCAAAAGTCTCAGCGCTCTTTGGAGGTAATTCATATATTATATATATAGCAAAATACCCGCTCGCAGTGGAGAAGTAGTGTGTTAAAGAAGTAATGAAAAGAAAAGGAAACATTTTAATAATAACGTAACATGATTGACATTGTCATGAGTGTTGCTGTCATATATATTCCTGCCTAAATAAGTCACCTCGCGCTCTTACTTTTTACCGTTCATTTAATCATGGCTAGTGGCGGAAAAATTATAAAATGGAAGGAGGATGGCTTTACCAAAACAATTATTGATGGCGAATCGATTATTCATAAAGCTTGAATTGGTGATCTGTTTTTCTGTGTTAACCTCATATTTTTCATACTTCTTCTCAAACTAAGGTGGTGCGAGGGTAAAATGAATCGGGATGCGCTGATCAATGTAATCGGTGTACCAGGAAATCATGCATTGACAAAAGCTCCCTTTGCTTGTAATGCAAAGTGTGATTAAATGCATTATTTTTAGCGTTATGGAGCACATGCATGAAGCTTCTCAGCTGTGCTTGTGCTAAGAAAAGGAAAGATTTTAAAAATAACGTAACACGATTGTCAATGTAACCTTTTGTAAGTAGTGCCTGGAGGATTCAGTGTGGAGAAACTCTAGAGACAGCGTGTGTATTAACTTGTGGATTTTTCTGTGAGTATTTGGTGGCAGTGTGACGAAGTTGCTTCGAAGACGGCGTTAGCCGCGGAGCTCAGCTCAGAGCGAAATGAGGTAAATGGGAGGGAGATGATGGCGTGACTCCCCACCCGCCTTTAACTGTCAATCCCCACAAACACAGTCTCGGAATTTGCATAAGCACACCCCTTCACCTACAATTTTAACTTAGTTACAAAGTGATCAAAACTCTCGTTTATATCCTGCGTCCTCTCATTAAACTTGTATCCCGCATTACCTGTGGGCATGTGAAAGCCAGCGGTAGCCTGTCTATGAACTTAATTTAAAGTTTAGGTTTACACCTTGCTTTCTTTCCGAGGTAGCAGCACTCATGAATATGGTAGTATATGCACTCGCCGCTTCTTATTGTTTCGCTGCCTTCTCAATTATATAATGCATGTTTTCTTAAGCGCTTTTTGGAGGTCTTCCTGGTTTTCTATGTACTGCGTTGACAGTCAGTTCACGTGATTACGTGGGAGGCGTGATGATGTCACACAACTCCGCCCCACGGCGTTCAAGCTCAACTCCATTACAGTTAATGGAGAAAACACCTTCCAGTTATGACCATTAGGCGTAGAATTTCGAAATGAAACCTGCCCAACTTTTGTAAGTAAGCTGTAAGGAATGAACCTGCCAAATTTCAGCCTTCTACCTACACGGGAAGTTGGAGAATTAGTGATGTTTGAGTGAGTGAGTGAGTGAGGGCTTTGCCTTTTATTAGTATAGACTAGCAAAATACCCGCGCTTCGCAGCGGAGAAGTAGTGTGTTGAAGCAATGAAAAAGAAAAGGAAACATTTTGAAAATAACGTAACATGATTGCCAATGTAATTGTTTTGTCACTGTTGTGAGTGATGAGTGTTGTTGTCATATATATATATATATATATATATATATATATATATATATATATATATATATATATATATATATATATATATATATATATATATATATATATATATATATATATATATATATATATATATATATATATAAATAATATGTGTGTGTGTTTACACACACACACATATATACACACACATATATAAACATATATATATACATATATACATACATATCTACATATATACACAAACAGCTATTTCGTATCAGTGCAATACGCTGCTTGTTAAAATGGATAACTCTCGCTCTTACGCTTCATATACCCGGGCCATTAATAACAATAATACAGTATATAAAGTGATCTCGCGGGCCGGATATAATTACACGCCGGGCCGGATGTGGCCCGCCCTTGAGTTTGACACATATGGACTAAATAGAACTTGAAAAGATATATTTTTTCAAATGTGATCGCAATTCAGATAGAGTTGATCGCACTACAGCCTGCATGCCTCAATAAGTCATCCTCCCTCGCTCTTACTTTTTACCGTTCATCTAATGAATACACTGAGTATGGCTTTACCAAAACAATCATTGATGGCGAATAAAGTATCCATTATTCGACTATGTAGTTCGGGATATATATATATATATATATATATATATATATATATATATATCGCAGCGTGAGAAGTAGTGTGTTAAAAAGCTAGAAAAGAAAAGGGAACATTTTAAAAATAATGTAACATGACTGTCAATATACAGTATTTGTTTTGTGAGTGTTACTGAGTGTTGCTGTCATGAAGGATTTGATTATCATTATTTCTTTCAGTCAGGTTCGTATTTGTAGGATGTGTTGTGTTCAAGGTACATTCCGTGTTTGTCAATCGTTGTAAAGATGACAGGTTTCATTCATCGATTCGTTTCTTACTGCATCAATAAACAGCTCGTCTTCTTCTTTATCCGAGATCTGACACACTGCATGCATGGGTTTTTTTTTTTTTTTTACACTGTCTTCCTTTAGCGGGACATTGACTTTTTCCAACGTGTGCTTTGTTTCCGCAGTAGCTGGATTTATGAATATGTTTGTATGTATCAGACGCTTCATATTTTTTGCTGCCTTTTCAATTGTGTAATTGGTTTTGTTCAGCTCTTTGGAACTGTTGCTTTATATCTGTGCAATGCGTCAGTTCACGTGAGCCGCTCGGTGTACATGCATCGAAGGTTCCCAGCTGTGCTGGTGCCATCTCGTGCTATGTCCATGGCTGTATTTAATGTTACCTTAGTCCTGGCACTTAAAACTTTCTCTCGCAGTTTCACTGAGTTTGTGTCAAACACCACCCTGACCATCTCATCTTTCTCTCCATAAACACAGTCCTTCACCCGTGAATATATAGTGGGAGTTTGCTATTGGATTGCCGCTGACGGACGGCCTTATATGGGCAGGCACTAAATTACAAACGCCAGCGGCAGCCTGTCTATGAACTTAATTTAAAGTGTAGGTTTACATCGTGCTTTGTTTCAGTAGCAGAACTCATGAATATGGTTGTATATGTCACTCGTCGCTTCTTATTGTTTCGCTGCCTTCTCAATTATATAATGCATGTTTTCTTCAGCGCTTTTTGGAGGTCTTCCTGGTTTTCTATGTACTGTGTGATTACGTGGGAGGCGTGATGATGTCACACGAAACTCCGCCCCCACGGCGTTCAAGCTCATCTCCATTACAGTAAATGGAGAAAAACAGCTTCCAGTTATGACCATTACGCGCAGAATTTCGATATAAAACCTGCCCATCTTTTGTAAGGAAGCTGTAAGGAATGAACCTGCCAAATTTCAGCCTTCCACCCACACGGGAAGTTGGAGAATTAGTGATGAGTGAGTGAGTGAGGAGTGTGATCCCTCTGTAGTTTTTAAAGAGGGGGACCACCACCCCGGTCTGCCAATCCAGAGGCACTGTCCCCGATGTCCATGTGATGTTGCAGAGACGTGTCAACCAAGACAGTCCTACAACATCCAGAGCCTTGAGGAACTCCTGGCGTATCTCATCCACCCCCGGGGCCCTGCCACCAAGGAGTTTTTTGACCACCTCGGTAACCTCAGTCCCAGAGATGGGAGAGCCCACCTCAGAGTCCCCAGGCTCTGCTTCCTCATTGGAAAGCATGTTAGTGGGATTGAGGAGGTCTTCAAAGTACTCCCCCCACTGACCCACAACGTCCCGAGTCGAGGTCAGCAGCGCACCATCCCCACCATATACGGTGTTGACACTGCACTGTTTCCCCCTTCTGAGACGCCGGAAAGTGGACCAGAATCTCCTCTAAGCCATCCGAAAGTCATTCTCCATGGTCTCCCCAACCTCCTCCCATGCCCGAGTTTTTACCTCAACAACCACCAAAGCCGCACTCTGCTTGGCCTGCCGGTACCTATCAGCTGCCTCCAGAGATCCACAGGACAAAAAGGTCCTATAGGACTCCTCCTTTAGCTTGACGGCATCCCTTACCGCTGGTGTCCACCAAGGGGTTTGGGGATTGCCGCCACGACATGCACAGCTGCGGTCAGCCGCCTCAACAATAGAGGCACGGAACATGGCCCATTCGGACTCTATGTCACCCACCTCCCTCGGGATGTGGTCGAAGTTCTGCCGAAGATGGGAGTTGAAGCTACTTCTGACAGGGGACTCTGCCAGCCGTTCCCAGCTGACCCTCACAACACGTTTGGGCCAAGAGGAGGGGGTGCTAGAGGGCGTACCTTCTGGGGACTCCCTCGTTCTGCTGGGAGACCAATGCTCACGTGGGCAATAGCAGTGAGACCTGGAAGGGCGTGATTGGGAGGAATGGCCCCCCCCAATTTGAACCCGTGCGGTGTTTTGTTCTTGGACTTCTGTGCTCGTCATGGATTGTCCATAACGAACACCATGTTCAAGCATAGGGATGTTCACATGTGCACTTGGCACCAGGACACCCTAGGCCTCAGTTCGATGATCGACTTTGTGGTCATGTCATCGATCAGAAAAAGGGCGTCCGGAAGTGACGTATCTGTTCTCAGTGGCAGTGTAGTCTGTGTAGCGTACAGCTGCTCTCTTCTTGTTCAGTAAATGGCAAAGCTATATATATATCTATCTATCTATCTCTATCTATCTCTATCTATCTCTATCTATCTATCTATCTCTATATATCTATATATATATATATATATATATATATATATATATATATATATATATATATATATATATATATATATATATATATATCTCCAGTTGTTTAAGCATTAGCTGTGTTTTGTGTGCAAAAATCCTTGTAGCACTCACTGTGGTTACTGTTAAAGTGACTCCCTCTGCCGTTTTTATATTTGCTCATATTTGCACCTGCGTCCATATTGCAAAAAGTGTGCAGAAACCCTTGCAGCACACACTGTGTCCTGAGCAAAAGTTTTGTCACTGAATTGCTGAGGGTTTTTTTAAAGTGACCCATCTGCCATTCCTATTTTTGTTCATATCTTTCCCTGCCGTAGTGCAAGTGTGCATTGAATATCCAACAGGCTCCCACTTTCCCACTCAAAAGTCTTATTCATAGGTACTTTTAATATTTTTTCCAAATGTTTTACCAACTTGGGTAAAAAAAGTGTTCAGAAAACAATACTGCTCAGTTTTTTTCAGAAAAGACACGGCACAAACTAATGAAGGTACAGTGTCAACTACTGATGTGGCACTTTCAGACAAAGACATTGCAGAGGCTGGTCCATCAGGGGAAATCTCTTCCGCACACACTCTACCAATTGATAAATCTAAGCACCGCTTATCCGGCATAAACAAATAATGGTTTAAAAATTTTAATTGGCTAATGGTCAAAGAAAATGGTATGTTGTTCTCATTGTGCAGGAAATATTCAATTAAACGCCCCCCAAGGATGGAGTTACTTTGGGTAAGCGTGCCATGCACAAGAATTCGAAAAGAAAGCTTGCTGGACTATGAAAAAAGTAAAATACCCAAAAAGTACACATAAATCCATAAAAAAAATCCAATAAAAAGTGGAAATAAAAATCAATAAATAAATCCATTAAAAAATCTGTGGTTAAAATGCAGTATAACCTCCTGATCTCAGTCCACCTCCTTCTTTCTCCCCGGTGCACCCATTGCTCGTATACCCGGCTGAGACTCAGCAGCCACAAGCTCCTTTTGGCCGACCTACATCTTGGCTGACTCCAGGCATCATGGCCAGACCGTACGAGGTTGGCTCTCCTCCCGACTTCCTTCGCACTCACATGGTCACCGCTCGGAAGCCTAGGGAGGGCACCTGCCTTGCTCGCCACACTCCACCTGGATGTTCAGTGGGGCGAACTAGCCCCTACAGTGCCACAGCTCGTGCGGTCTTCTCCTTTCAGGTGGCCAGATAGCAGGAAGCCAATGAAGCAATTGAAAATGATCGAACCTGCACATGCAGGTACGACTCGCCCCAACTACCTCATTAACTCAACACGTCTGTATTGATTTAAAACTGGACTTTTTTTTTTTTTTTTTTTGAAGCTGTGGACCCGCTATAACACATTCTTTTCAATCATTACTCCAAGAATGGTGGCCTTTCGATTTTATAATATTAAAGTAGCAGGCAAGGATGGACAGTTGCGTCAAAAATGATCAGAAGTCAATCTTACAAAGACTTCAGTCCAAAACATTTTGTTAAAAATGGCAACGACATCAGAGCTCTAAGAGTTGTTTCCAAATTTAGCCAGATTACCTCATATTGAGCTAGTGATCCCAGTGAGCACTGCTGAATGTGAAAGGGGTTTTTCTGCCCTTAAAAGGATCAAGACATGTTTGAGAAATCACATGAATCAAAGCACACTAAATAATCTCATGCTGATAATAATAATAATTAATTCTTTGCATGTATATAGCGCTTTTTTCACTACTCAAAGAGCTCAGCAATTGCAGGTTAAGGGCCTTGCTCTCAAGGGCCTAAAAGAGCAGAGTCCCTTTTGGCATTTATGGGATTCGAACTGGCAACCTTCCGATTGCAAGTGCAGATCCCTAGCCTCAGAGCCACCATTCCTTGGAGGGCCTAGATCCTGGGGACTTTGATTATGGAAAAGCTGCAGACAACTGGGCTTCTAGGAAGAAAAGAAGAATAAATATTTAACTGAAGACACCTTCTGCATATGCAAGTTGGCTTTGAAGAATATTTTAAAATTTTTCTTCATTAGGTTTCCCATACTTTTTTTTTCATTGTTTTTACTTTTCTTCCCAACAGCGACAATACTTGTGCCTTTTGGTTTATGTCATAACAATTTATTTTGTTAGGGTTGCAGGATCCTGAGTAGGATGCTTATTAAATTTAATAAAAATATTCTGGCGCAAGTGTCAAACCTTAAAAAAGGAAGTCATATTGAGCATTAGAAAATTAATAATAATTAACTAATAAAAATAGTGCACATTTAATTTTCCCCCCCACCAAATTTACCCGTCCCGCCCCACCCGGCTACTTTTTCATGCCACCCGGCTGGAAAAAATTTCTGGGGATAACACTGCCTCCTCTCCACCCAGTTCCTCCTAACTTCATGCCAGAACTCGACTCATGCAAGGTAAGTTTTCTTGGTGGTTTATTGTTAGTTTTTGTATTTACGGATTTCTCAAATGTTCATTTTTCGTTTTGTAGCGTGAATTGTTGTAATGTTATTTTTCTCTTTTTTCAAAAGTTCATTTTTTTCCCCCTGTGCTTACATTTAAAAAAAAAAGTGTTTACAGCGATCGGGTTGTAAGGCTATTAGCGTGAACTCCTGCAATGTTAATTTCTTGGTTACTTATGGTTGGTTTTTAAATAAAGTTTGGATTTGTTCAAATGTTCTTTTTCCCCCTGTGTTTAAAACTCATTAAAAAAAAAAACTGTTTACAGACGATCGGGTCGTAACTCTTGCAATGTTTTCTCTGTTGTTCAAAGTTTTCTCAGTGTTATTCAATGTCATTACATTTAGTTTACTATTACGATGTTCATTCTATGGTATAATTAACTATATTTGTGCTTAAAAATCTTTAAAAAAATATATATTTACATACAGTTCGTACCGTCTGGAACGGATTAATTGTATTTACATACAATCCTATGGGGGAAATTGCTTCGGTTCCACTGTAAAAGTAAAATGTTAACTGAGGCAAATTGTTACCAGAGGTTCAACGAAGTGATGTTAAGGTCATTTTCTTAAAATTAGATTAGTTGCATTGTTTTATCTGAGTTGGTCATTTTTCTTTTCTTTTACAGCGCTCTCAAGTTTTGCGATTTTTGAAATATCCTGCAAGTGATACTGAAAATTCGTGCAAGGTAAGCTGTAATTTGTTTGACCTTTGGTTAAATTTTATTTAGTAAATTCTTTTTACAGACTCTTTGCTTACTTAAAGCTCTAAGTTGTTTAATGTATTTAAAATTGTTTTAGAACACTAGAAAGACACTGGAATGACAGAACATAAGTGCTTAGGAAACTGCCACCTTTTTTTGTACCCACCTAGACTTGAAACAGAGTATCTATTTTGTAATGCTAAGTGGATGATGGTGCAGACATATTTCACAACGTTTTCAGATATTTTTACAATAAGCAACATATATCCCAATATTTAGAAGTTTGCTTGTCCTACTACGATTTAAAAAAAAAAAAAAAAAGTCAAAAAACAATTTCAAATTTGAAAGCACCCCCACAGTTGAAAAAGGCTTTGACAAAAGTAATGAACGATGCTGTGTGTGTGAGTTAACAAGTTGTTCTTTTTTTAATTGAATATTTGTAAAAAAAAATAATCTTAGTGAGAGTAGCCTTGTACAACACCTTGAATTCCAAGCAAAGTAATGTGAAAAACTTGTAATAGTAAAAATAAAATTCTTATCCAAAGTAATTAGTCTATGATCTCTGCAATGTTGTCAGTATTCACCAATATGGAATGCTGTCTCTGAAGGTAAACTTATGAAATCTCACTCACACATCAACAAAAACAGTATCTCTTGTTTAGTTAAATAGCTAGCCAATAGGATGGATGAGTTACTAAAAATTAAGTAGTGCGTTGGACACTAAACAGATGCATGGTCACATTGTCAAAATGGAAAAAAAGGTTTGGCGAAGCTCATTCGATTAGAAAGTGCTGTTTGTTTGCTGTTGACTACTGACTTGGTTATCCGTTCCACTCTGTTGACCTCCAGCGGTTGCAGCTCTGAAAACTGATACCCCCCTCCCATCCTACTCTGATTGTGGTTCTGCACACTCCAAGGAGAAATGTGGGTCTTGGATAGTGCTGTTTGAATTTAAAATTTTCTAATCTGCTCCTCGATCTTCATGTTAGTGCATAACAGATAGATAGATAGAGAAAACTTTATTTTTCCCTGGTAAGAAATTTGACTTTTCCAAATCAAGTCAAATGCACTGGCACAGTGCATTTTGCTGCACCCACTACACGACGAAACAACTCTGGATCCTGGTTGCCAACCCCCTATGCAAAGACATGGTCCAGTCCCACCCTCTGGAAATGACCCTCCTCCGGGGGTGGGGGCATGGGGGTTGACGTTGGGGAAATGCGGCACATGGCCGTAGTGCCATAACTGACGCTCCCTCACAATGTAGATAATGTGCCTCTTTCAGGACTCCGTGAGTAACCGCTCATTTGACACAAAGTCAACCAAACCAACAGTACCCAAGAATTTTCCGGAGAGACACAGTACCAAACGAGTCGAGTTTTCATCTCAGGTCACTGGATAGCGTCCTTGTCTCACAACCATATAGCAAGACAGGAAGTGCCAGGATTCTAAAGAATTGGACCTTCATCCTTTTGCATAGATATCGGAAGTGCCACACACCTCTTTCCAGCGACCTCATGACCCCGCCCTACTACCCCCCCGCTCTCCAAGTCCATCTACTGACTTCATAGGAAGAGTCACCAGAGACATGAATGTCACTGCTAAGGTAAGTAAACCTCTTGACAAGGTTGACACTTTCTCTGCAAACACACACTGCTTATGGCTGTGCCCAAGAGGCCATTAAAGGCCTGGATCTTGCTTTTTATACAGGACACTCACATGCTCAGTCTCTTGAGCGCCTCGATCAGAGCCTCCATTGACTATGCGAAAATCACAGCATCGTCAGCAAAGTCAAGATCCATGAATCTTACTTCACCAACAAATGCTCCACAGCTGCTGGACCCCACGACCTTGCCCAACACCCAGTCTATACAAGCATTGAACAGAGTAGGAGTAGGTACACACCCCTGACAAACCCCAGAATCAACTGGGTTAAAACAGAGATTCTGCCTCCACTCTGCACAGCACCAGTGTACAGGCCGGCTATGATATCCAGCAACTTCGAGGGGATCCCGCGAACCTTCAGGATGTCCCACAGGGCAGCTCGATCAACTGAGTCGAGTGCTTTACAAAAATCGACAAAGGCTGCAAAGAAACTCTGCCAATATTTGCGTTTGCGCTCCATGAGAACCCTCAGTGCCAGGATGCAATCGATGGTAGACTTCTTAGGCGTAAAACCAGACTGTTCCAATTGCTGGTACGTGAGCAAGTGATCACGGATCCTATTGAGGATGACCCTAGCAAGGACCTTGCTCAGCACCAAGAACAGCCCCTGTAGTTGCTGCAATCCAGGCTATCACCCTTCCCTTTCTAGTACAAGTTCCATTTTCTAGTCAATTGGGATGATGCCAGTCTCTCAAATGGAAGCAAAGATTACTTGCAATGCCAAGAGGACAGTCTTACCACCAGCCTGGAGAAGTTCACCCCGCATACCACAGATCCCTGCAGCCTTTCCTCAAATCAGCTGGTTCACCACCTGTGAAATCTCAGTGAGATTGGGTGGTTTACAGCTAATTGGAGGATAAATAAAGAAAAATACATAAATAGGTAGATAAATAAGTAAATAAATCAAAATTGGGCCTGAACACTCACTGGAATGACTATAAAGCAAGAAACTTCAAAAGAAAAAAGTTTTGACTTGGCAGTCAAGGTCACAGTGAGGTATTATACAGATGTAGAACTGGTGGTATAATGGAGTCTCAGTAGATTTACTTGACAGACTTTTGTTGAATAATTCATTTTCTAAAAGTACTTGGTGCTTGTTTGTCAGAGAGAGTATATGCGGCATTGTTCATAGCGGCACTCAGTTTTGTTTTAATTCTATGATTTTTCTGGCCTCCAGGGAGTCCATTTTAACTTTGTATACTTTCTTTCTTTCAGTCCGCTTTTTCTCTAGCAGCTTTTTCTCCTTCCTTATATCAGTGTAACACCTAAAGTATCAGCACTTAACACTAGAGTATCTTAAGCCTACAAAAAAACACGTAATCCCTGGCCACTTTAAATTCCTTTGCACCTCTTCTCATCAGCATCTTTTGTTTTGCAAATGTGTCAGTCAGCACAAACAGCCTGCTATCTCATCTCATCCCCAATACCCCCTAACCGAGCTGTAGTCAGTTGCAAATATCTCCCTCTTCAAGTCTCTTTATCGTGGTGTGAATTACCTGGAGTTGTAGAGGGTAAACAATATATTGTTATTTGGAATACATTAATTTCATGTGTGGTCCGTATCTACAGAGATCTGTGTAAGTGTAGGATGACACAAAATGTGAGGCAAGAAATGCTGAACACATACCTAAAACAAAGTTTTTCCATGTTATACTAATAATAATTTCAAATAAACACATTCTTTTTTTATTCAAGAGTATAACCAAAGGGAAAAAAAACATTCAGTTTACATGTTGCTGTCAATGAGTTAAAAACCCAAGCTTAAATGTCAATAAATATAAAGTTGATATGTATTCCTAGGTGGGGGAGAGGTAAGAACTGCTGCCATATAACAGTTAGGCTCCAGGTTTGAATCTGAGAACATACATTTGATTTGAGTTTGTAACACCCGACGTAAATTTGAGCTACTTGTAAAAGTTGGCTTTTTTTATTATTCAGTTTTATTCTGTCAATGACGTTTACTTGGTACAACGAACTTGCCTTTCCCTCTCAGAGTTGATGTCATTAATGTTCATTCTTTTCACAAGAGCAGTGATGACCACAGTTAGTGTTGTGGTTTATGTCTGCTCAGAACTATTTGTTGTACCAGCAATAAAAGATACAATTTCCCTGATCGCTATCAGACAGGCCATAGGCAGAACCATAACAACTGACAGCTTCTTCATAATGCTTTCGCGGTCACTAGACTGCTGCACCGCAACGGAGCTCTGCTTGGCACCATAAGTACAATGGGACTTCCACTTAGAGCTAAAATCACTTTAGTGTGCGAGCAAAAATCGCCACGCTAGTATTTAGATCTGGCAGTGTCATGCTGACAGTTTGGGTTGGGGGTTTATGGAATAGCAGGCTGCTTGTGCTGAAGGACACATTTGCAAAACAAAAGACGCTGTTGAGGAGAGGTGCGAAAGAATTTAAGGTGGCCCGGATTACGCGTTTTTTCGTAGGTTTCCAGGATTCTAGTGTTAATTATATCCACTGCAAGCACTGATTTGAATATACTGTACATTAGTGTGGGACGGTATGACCAAAATTCTATATTACGGTATTTTTCAAAATTATACCGGTTTCACAGTATTTGATGGTAGTTTTTTCGCATGCAAGAGTGGATTTTAACCACATTTTTGCCTGTAATTACTGCTGAAGACTGGCTAAGAATAACCTATTCCACTGTCATGAGAATTGTACATTGTACAAAAAAACAAGTATTAATACAGGCTTGCATGGCCCTATAAAGTGATCGTTTTCAAGGGGGTGGCACTAATGAAGAGAAGGAATCACATTGCATGACCGTTGCATTCAAAATATAGAACCTTTTTATTGATAAAATTTTGACAATTATATTTTCCACCATCCAAAGAGGCATTTAGACTTCATAAAATATTCAGAGGTGCTTGTCAAAAGTTGTACTGCACTGAACATATCTTAGAAAAGGACTAAATAGTGAATATTTTTTTGTAAACCAACTACACTTTCTGTTAATGTTAACAGTCTCTGTCCACGTACATGTTAAAGTGACTTTTTAAACAACTTTACCATCATTAAATGGCATAATATTTAAATTAACAAATAATAACAATAAAATAAATAATAGTGCAACTTCCAGTAATACTATTACTTCAAGACTTCAAGCCCAAGTGCATTACACAGTATTCGCCAAATAAAAATAAAATAAAACAAGTGCAACTTGGTGAGATATCTTTGCCAACTGAACCATCATTAAGGCAAATTGCATTAATATGGACCTTGGTTCAAGCTAAGATATATATATATATATATATATATATATATATATATATATATATATATATATATATATATATATATATATATATATATATATATAAAATAATAAAACTGCAATAATGATATTTGTTGTATAGCCCTACGGAGGCGTATTAGGGCCACAGTGAAGAAAAAAAACTATGTCGAGAATAAAGTTGACATTTCCACTTTATTCTTGCCGTTTGTTGAGATTAAAGTCGGCATTTTCACATTATTCTCATAGTTTTTTTTCTCAATTAAATAGAATGTCGTAAACTAAACTTCACCCTAAAAGCATTGTTTAATTTACTAGATTTTCTCAAACCCCGTCATAAGTTAATGTAGCACATTAAATGCCCTATGTTGAGTGCCCCGACCTAGTTGTTAACACTAGAAATACCTGAACCTACGAAAAATCTTGTAGATCTGTCCCACCTTAAATCACTTCGCACCTCTCCATCAGTGTCTTTTGTACTGTAAATATGTCGATAAGCAGCAGGCAGCCTACTATCACATCCCCCCACCACCAAACAGTTTTCTCAGCTCAAGTCTGTTTACCTGCATGTCAGTTGCTTAGAGTTGTATAAAGTGAGAAGTTATGCAAAATGACACCTTTTATAATAAATACTGTATCATTATTTGGAATACATGCATTTTATGTGTGTTCCGTGTCTACAACATTCTGTGTAAACACATCGTTAAAACAGAAACGTTTTTCATGTTTTAGTAATTCACAAAATGTAGTCATGAAGTCTGCGGTGGGTTGGCACCCTGCCCGGGATTGGTTCCTGCCTTGTGCCCTGTGTTGGCTGGGATTGGCTCCAGCAGACTCCCGTGACCCTGTGTTCGAATTCAGCGGGTTGGAAAATGGATGGATGGATAGACATGTATAATGTGTGAAACCTGAAGTCCAAATGTGAAATAGACACTTTCAAAAAAGGTACAAATATAACAGAACAAATGCGCTTCTATTCAAGAATATAACTGCAGAAAAAGAACCCACGTTAGGGTACAACATCGACACGCATTTGGTACGACTGCTTCGACTATTGACTGATAATCAAAAGTTCATGAGTTCAAGACCGGACGAGTCCATTTTTGAGAAATGGGCTGCTCTTATTCTTACTATGTTAGAATAAAAATATACATTTGATTTCAGTCTGTAACAGCTGGTTTAAATTTATGATACTTGTAAAGGTTAGCTTTTTTTTTTTCTCTTTTCAGTTTTATTCTCTTAGTCACGTTCATGATCCCACCCCCCCTCCCCATCTGTCACTGCTGTTTTAACATAAAGACGTGCTATAACAGAGGTGAACTCGGATCATGATGACGGTCCTACATCAGAGAAGGAATGCACTTTTGCCGTCGCAATACTATGTACATGCAATGGGAAGCTCTGCAGTCTACTTGTGACTTTACGCTGTTGGAAGTAAGTAAATAAGTAAAGGTAAATAAGTAAATAACATTCGATCTGGCTCTTGTATACAAAGTACAGTGACGGCAGCTTCCACCTGCAGCTATAGACTCTTCAGTACGCAAGCGACTCTCCGCGCTAGTGTTTAGATCTGGACGGTGTATGTGCTCAAAAAAGAAGTCTGACTGCATTCTCGTACCATTGCTTGCATACTAAAGTGTCACGTGGCATTACACGTATTTTTTGAGCACGTCGATCAAACACAGGAAGCTCTGCAGTCTACTTGTGACTTTATGTCGTAAGAAGTAAGTAAAAAAATCACAGTAAATAACATTTGATCTGGCTTTTATGTAAGTAACATATAAATATTAATGTTTTGGACAGATGCACCGTCCAGATCTGGAGAGTCGCTTGCGTACTGGAGAGTTGCTTGCATACTGGAGAGTCTATAGCTGCAGGTGGAAGCTGTGTCGCTATACTTTGTATATAAGAGCCAGATCGAATGTTATTTACCTTTTATTTTTTTACTTCCTACAGCGTAAAGTCACAAGTAGACTGCAGAGCTTCCCGTGTACATATACAAAGTACAGCGACGGCAAAAGTGCATTCTTTCTCCAATGTAGAATCGTCGTCATGATCTGAGTTCACCTCTGTTATAGCGCATCTTTATGTGAAAACAGCAGTGTCAGATGGGGAGGTGGGCTGAGGTCATGAACGTGACTAAGAGAATAAAACTGAATTAAAAAAAACAAAAACAAAACAAAGCTAACGTTTACAAATATCATAAATTTACACTGGCTGTTACAGACTGAAATCAAATGTATGTTTTTATTCTAAGATAGTAAGAATAAGAGCAGCTCACTTCTCAAAACGGACTCGTGATACCGTTGCGCCACCGAAGCGGTCGTGGCAAATGCATGTCGATGTCGCACCCTAACGCGGGTTCTTTTTCTGCAGTTATATTTTTGAATAGAAGCACACTTGTTCTGTTATATTTGTACCTTTTGTGAAAGTTTTTATTTAATATTTGGACTTCAGGTTTCACACATTATACACTTCATGTCTAAATTTTGTCAATTACTAAAACATGAAAAACGTTTCTGTTTTAACGATGTGTTTACATAGAATGTTGTAGACACGGAACACACATGAAATGCATGTATTCCAAATAACGATATAGTATTTATAAAAGGTGTCATTTTGCTTGAGTTCTCAGTCTAAGCAACTGACACACAGGTAAATAGATTTGAGCTGAGAAAACTGTGTGGTGGTGGGGGGGATGTGATAGTAGGCTGCTTACTGACACATTTACAGGACAAAAGATGCTGATGGAGAGGTAAGAAGCGATTTAAGGTGGGACAGATCTATGAGTTTCTTCGTAGGCTCTGGTAATTCTAGTGTTAATCACTACGCGCTTCTGACTTCCTACGCACTATGAGGAGGCGCGGGCAGGGATTGCTGCACAGAATACATTTTCACTTCATGATATTTCTGCTCTCTGAAAATTTTGAATGCTAAGATAAATACTTGATATTTTCATGATGAAATGCATTAAAGCAGGTACTAAACAAGCACAATAGTGAGGCGGTAGTGCTGCTTCCTCGCAGTAAGGGGTCCCCAGGTGTAGATTCAGTGTAAAGTTTATGGCAGGTGTGACGAGGCTTCAAAACACTGGATATATGAATGGGAATTGCACAGGTTTAACTTAAATATTGTGTAAATGTTGGGTTCGCGATCTGGTGGTTGGAGACACGAACACGGAAATAAATGGATGCTCTTCTGAGCGGGCTTTCTTTATTGCATGTATGCTGTCCCCATCTGACATACCAAACCCCCAGTTCCTATCCTTTTTTTCTCCACATCACCAATCACCACACGATAAACGTCTTTGTGAAATTACAACTAGTTATAAACTTAGACCACAGAGTGTTCAGAACTTTAAAAAAAATCTTCGTTATACATTTTAATCATGCCCTCCATTCAGGATTGCACCCATCCCAGCAAGCATTGTGTGAGGGGCAGGAGCAAATCCTGAAAGAGGTGCCAGCATATCGCAGGGTGAATACGAGCAATACATACACTAGCAGGGTTAATATAGCATAACAAAACCCCACACCCTACATGACTGTGAAAGGAAACTGAAGCACACCGAGTAAACCCATCAGGAAAACATGCAAATTCAAAGCAGGGAACACCTGGGACCTCTTTGCTGCGAGGCAGCAGTGCAACCTCCATGCCACTGTGCCCCTACACAATTAATACATTCTTTAATGCATTTCATCATGAAAATTATATCAAGTTCTTATCTTAGCTTTCTAAATCTTCAGGGAGCAGGAATATCATGAAATTAATGTACAGTGGTCACGAATATCTCGGACTACGTACAAATCGGGTTATGACCAAAAATTTTGCCAAACTTTGTTCATGACCACACACTCGGGTGACGAACAAGCCAGTTTCCCTTCTGGTTCGTACGCGCCGATGATTTTGCACGTGTTCAGTCTCTCCCTGTGCAGCGAGCGAGCATGAGAGAGAGTGCGAGATGGCAGTTAAAGAAGGCAGAGAAGGCAGTTAAGGAATGCAACGGGCTTGTTTTTAAAGAGATGCTTTGAGCATTGTTTTAATCTTGTTGTATTTAATGAAGACTTTTTTCTATTGCATTTTAACCTCCACTTCTGTTTTTATGGGATCATTTATTTATTGAAGGATTCTGAAAGCACCGCACTTTAATTTGGACCTTGTTTTTGATTGTTGTTTTTGTTAATTTTAATAAAAACACTTGGCACTTTTTGCACCATCCGATTGCTCCATTGTAGTGCCTCACTGTCGTGCTCATCGGTAACATTACCGACGGTGACGGGTTTAAGGGCTACCAGAAGCGAGATGGGAGCATGCAGCGAACCCGCATCTTCACAGACTTTATCTCAAAACTGTAATCTCCTCTCCAACCAGTTCCTCCTCATTTCCTTCATGCCAGAACTCCATTCATAAAAGGTTAGTTTTCTTGGTTGTTTATGGTTAGCTTTATTATAAATTAAGGATTTTTCAAATGTTCATTTTTTCCCGGTGTTTAAAACTCATTGAAAAAGTGTTTACAGAGAGCGATTCGTAAGGCTATAGTGTGAATTCTTGCGATTTTAGTTTTCTCTGATCAAGATTTTCTCAGTGTTGTTCAATGTTTTACAGATCCCTAGCCTCAGAGCCCCCACTCTGGCTGCATAGGTAGTCGGTAGGAAAGGCAGAAAAAAAAAAGGAATTTATCTGATACAGGAAAGTTTCCTCGTGCAGTTGTGTACAGTATGTCCAAGAGTAAGAAGCTTCAGTGACCTAATAATATTATTGTTTTTACTTGGCTCACTCCTTTATCAAAGGCAGCGTACAACATGTGAGATACAATTGGTTGGTCCTTTTATTTTTACAATTGGAGCACAGGCAGGTGAAGTAACTTGCCCGTGGTCATACAGACATGGGGAAATTTGTTGGTTCCTTACAACACATTGAGAAAGTTCTGTATGCCTCCTGAAAAATGATTACAGTGACTGAATGAAAAGCAGTTGCTCCCTGTATACCTTTTGATATGTCATCGAGTAAAGCAAATCAAGTGTGAAAAGTGAGAAAGTATTGCTTATTCTACAAAAATATTCTAAAAAAAAGGCCTGGGTACATTTATTGGTATCCCTAGAAAAGATCAAATTTAGTTGGACTAGAATGATTTTTCAAACTAGCTCTTATCTTTAATTAGCATCACACACGTCATTCAGACAATGTAAATGGAAAAAAAATAGTTACTCTGCTGCTTAGTATCATCGAGTGTCCCACACTGAACATGGACAAGAGAAAGCAAAGAGAGTTTTCTGAGGAGATCAGAAAGAAAATTACATGCAGGCATGTTAAATGAGTAGGCTATAGGATAATCTCCAAGCAGTTTTTTGTTCCTGTGACAGCAGATGTTTTTAAGAAGATCAGTGGGACTGTAGCAAACCTTCCTGGATGTGGCAAGAGGAAAACTGACCCCAGAGTCGGCAGAAATATAGTTGGAATGGTAAACAATAAGCCAAGGATAACTTCCAAACTCATACAAACTGAACTCCAAAGTCAAATGTCCATCGGTTTCTGATCTCTCCATTTGTCGCTTTTTGGGTGACAGTGAGGGCTCAATGGAAGAGGAATCCACTGTTGAATGAAGAACATAAAAAGCCATACTGGAATTTTATAAAATGCATATTGACAAGAAACTATTGCTCCTAAGAGAATGTCCTTTGCTCAGACAGACAGAGATAGGTTGGGAGAATAAACTAATACAGCGCTTTACCATAACCACCACATGTTAAACCACCCGGATTAGAACCTGATTTCAGTCATGCAACGGGTGACACATCAGCACCCCACTGGAATAGTGTGAGGTTTTCTTTTTTGACTGTGGTTGAGGTGCCAATCCTGCTCAGATGAGAGAAAACCGGAGCGTTTTGGAAAATCACATCACTTCTGTGTTCACAAATTTAAAAAAAAACAAAGCTTTCAAGAAAAGAACACCATACCTGCAGGTGCTGGTCATAAAATTAGAATATCATGACAAAGTTGATTTATTTCAGTAATTCCATTCAAAAAGTGAAACTTGTATATTAGATTCATTCATTACACACAGACTGATGTATTTCAAACATTTATTTCTTTTAATTTTGATGATTATAACTGACAACTAATGAAAGTCCCAAATTCAGTATCTCGGAAAATTAGAATATCAATTAAGACCAATGCAAAAAAGGATTTTTTAGAAATGTTGGCCAACTGAAAGGTATGAACATGAAAAGTATGAGCATGTACAGCACTCAATATTTAGTTGGGACTCCTTTGGCCTGGATTACTGCAGCAATGCGGTGTGGTCTGGAGTCGATCAGTCTGTGGCACTGCTCAGGTGTTATGAGAGCCCATGTTGCTCTGATAGTGGCCTTCAGCTCTTCTGAATTGTTGGGATTTTCTATGGGATTAAGGTCAGGCGAGTTTGCTGGCCAATCAAGAACAGGGATACCATGGTCCTTTACTTTCATCAGAGAACATAACTTTGGACCACTCAGCAGCAGCCCAGTCCTTTTTGTCTTTAGCCCAGACGAGGCGCTTCTGACGCTGTCTCTTGTTCAAGAATGGCTTGACACAAGGAATGCGACAGCTGAAACCCATGTCTTACATACGTGTGCGTGGTGGTTCTTGAAGCACTGACTCCAGCTGTAGACCACTCTTTGTGAATCTCCCACACAGTTTTAAATGGGTTTTGTTTCACAATCCTTTCCAGGGTGCAGTTATCCCTATTGCTTGTGCACTTTTTTTCTACCACATCTTGTCCTTTCCTTCGCCTCTCTATTAATGTGCTTGGACACAGAGCTCTGTGAACAGCCAGCCTCTTTAGCAATGACCTTTTGTGTCTTGCCCTCCTTGTGCAACAACAACAACAACATTTATTTATATAGCACATTTTCATACAAAAAAAAGTAGCTCAAAGTGCTTTACATAATGAAAAATAGAAAAATAAGAGACACAGTAAGAAAATAAAATAAGTCAACATTAATTAACATAGAATAAGAGTAAGGTCCAATGGCCAGGGGGGACAGAAAAAAAAAAAAAAACTCCAGACGGCCGGAGAAAAAAAAATAAAATCTACAGGGATTCCAGGCCATGAGACCGCCCAGTCCCCTCTGAGCATTCTACCTAACATAAATTAAAACAGTCCTCTTTGTATTTATGGTTTTCACGGAAGGATTTGATGATGATGATCACGTGGACTTCTGGCTTTTAGTCCATCAATGCTGGGGAATCATGGTACTTTGAGTAGGTTGGTGGTGGCGCAGGCCCCCACCACAGAGAAACTGGAAAAAGAAACAGAAGAGAGAGTAGGGCAAGGTGTCAATGGTCGTCTTTTGGACAACTGTCAAGTCAGCAGTCTTCCCCATGATTGTGTTGCCTACAGAACTACACTGAGAGACCATTTAAAGGCTTTTGCAGGTGTTTTGAGTTAATTAACTGATTAGAGTGTGGCACCAGGTGTATTCAATATTGAACCTTTTCACAATATTTTAATTTTCCGAGATACTGAATTTGGGACTTTCATTAGTTGTCAGTTATAATCATCAAAATTAAAAGAAATAAACATTTGAAATACATCAGTCTGTGTGTAACGAATGAATCTAATATACAAGTTTCACTTTTTGAATGGAATTACTGAAATAAATCAACTTTTTCACAATAATTTTATGACCAGCACCTGTATTTGTAAGACAGGGAAGATGCTTGATTATGTTTTGTGACTGATTTAAGTCTCCACAGAATACCTTTAGTCTGCACAGGGAACAATGAAATCTCAAGACTACTGAGACATTGTGGAACGAAATGTACTGCCCAATGTCCGAAAGCTCTGTCTCATAGGTCACAGATCCTCCCAACAGGGTGGTAAATGACCAAAACACATAGCCAAAAACACTCAACAATGGCTAAGAATAAAACGTGTGAAGTGGCATTCTATGAGCCTTGATTTCAATCTCATTAAATATCTATGGAAAGAATTGAAACATGCAGTCAAGAGAAGGCACCCTTCAAACCTGACACAACTAGAGCAGTTTGCTTAGGAAGAACTGGCCAGACTACCTGTTGACAGGTTCAGAAGTCTAATTGAGAGCTGCAGGAAATGCTTGTTTGCAGTGATTGCTGTAAAGGTTGTGCAGCAAAATATTAGATTAATATTCCTAACATTTTTTATCTGTGCCATTTTCATTTGTTGTTTTAAATATTTTTTTGAATCAAGACTGTTCTTGCTAAATATGAAATAAACAATTATGGATGCCAATTACTTTTGTCAATTTCAAGTTATTTCGGAGTAACCGTGGGTTCAGTTTTTTCATGGAGGGGGCCCAAAACATTTGTCCATGTCTGTAGGCATAATATCATTAAATGATCCTTGCATTTTTATTGCATAGCATTGACATAACCTTCTGGTTCATGCTCCCCCAGAAAGAGCAGCTGCTTGCTAGTAGCTATAGCGTGACAGCCAGTGATGTCATGCAGTACACAATGAACCATAATTTAAACATAAGATGGTAAAGAAATTGAGTTGTATTTAACCCCCTTTGTCATATCCCAGAGTGTGTCTTTTGCTCAGAATTCTATGCAAGTACAGTTAAACCCAAGTCACACTTGGGGTGACGTATAATTATACACTTTATAGTGTCAAGTACAAATAACTACGAGACAGTATTCTGTTGCCATCTAGTGGATGAAACAAAAATCGTGCTATAAAAAATCATGAATATTTCTATGCATTCTGCACTTAATGGTAACTATATTGTAACTGATCAGTTTTCATTAGTGGGGTGGAGCCTCCAATGAAAATACAATGGGGAACCAAAGTGTGAAGGCAGTTTTAGAATGAACCTTTATTTGAATCAAACGATAGGGATGACAATATAAATTGGTTATCAGACAATGACACAGAAAGTGAAACTTACCCATGATACGGCATTTTTGTACAAATGAACCACTGAGATATGCCCAGTGAATTTAGTCGTGTGAGGTTTACCGTGGTTCAACCGTAGCTGCCTGCCAAAATAATTGCTGTCAAGGGCAAAGACAAGTAAGACTTTATCTCCCTAATTATTATTACAATTATACATTTATCTATTTAACAAACTAATTCAGTATAGTTACCTTCTAACTGTTAGAGCGACTATGTCAAAATGCTTGCTAATCAGTCTAATTCCATTTTCTTGCTCTTAACGTGAGACAGTTACATACATCAATCATATGCTTGCTCATTCATTCATTTTCATTCAGTCATTTCTGGTGGCAGTCAGTGGGCCAGTATACTAAGCAGCACTAACTAGGCCATTCTGTCCTTGACAGTGCTTTCCAGGTAGCTGTTTGGAATTCCCAGATGTTTACAGGGTAGTTAACAGATATAATGCCTTCTGTAAGTCCTGAGTCTGATTTGGGTCTTTCCCAGTTGACTGAAATGGTATCACTTACCACCTATGGGTCATGCTCAAGGAACATTCGGAGTACATGTCTAAAGCATCTCAAGTGGCTACTTTTGCTTTTAGAGATACAGCAGGTATACTCAAAATTTCTAAAATAAACTTAACCACCACAGGTAATTAACTCTATCACTTGTAGCCCCTTCTGAACCATTCATTAGCCACACTTTTCTGTGAGAGAACCACAATCTCAGATTTGGAGGTGCTTATTGTCATCTCAATTGCACCATATTCAGTTGTGAACGATTCCAGTTTACACTGGAGATCACAACCTGATAAGAAATCAACAATTTAATTTGAAAACCACAGAAGTAACTCTTACATTCCCAAAATGAAACTTCTCCAAGCCTTGGATGCACCTTGATATACTGACCTTGAAAATCCTGAAAAGAAGAACAGGAAATACATATCCTTGGCAATGACCACTTTCTACATTGAGCAAACTCATCTTAATGGAATTTAAAGTGTTGTATGCAGTTCTTGTTTCACAAATGCAGATACTGAATGGCATGCAGCAGTGGTCTTGGAAATCAGTACTGTTGAAGCACCTCTGACAAGGTAGTATATGGTATGCAGTAATAAGCATATGTATGTATGTATGTATGTATGTGTGTGTGTATATATATATATATATATAAAAATAATATGAATGAAAAAGAAGTGAAACAAAATGCCAAACAGTATAAATATCTCACCTCTCCCCACCCCCAAACTCACATGTGAGTGGCGGAATATTATAATAAACAGTGCAGAAAAAAAAATACAGTGCAAACCCTCCCTTGACCTTACACTGAACATAAAACAGATATGATGCACAAGAAACACATACCACACATAAAGTCCAGGAAATTGTCCAGAGAATGATTAGTGGAAATGACATTGAACTGGTTAGAGACTGTCCAGTGGAAACTGCAATATGGGAACACTTGATTGTGTTTGGTCCTCTCCCGAAGTAAAAAAAGAAACTGTCTCACCATATGGTCATTGGCGTGTCCTGATACTACTGAATCCCAGGGGTTTTGTGAGCATGGCGAGATCGTTAAAGGTCTGGCATTGAGAGCAGCAAGCTGTGGATAGGTATGTGACGACCCGGATCGGCGTTTCTTTGTCTCTCGCGATGCGTTCGATGTTAATACCTGGATGGAATTGACAGGGTCACGATCCTGCAGTGGTCTCCTTTCCGCCTTTGTTTCCAGGGGGACAACATTTACACAGAGGCACCATAACTACATAAACGTGACAATGCTATATGAAAGACATAATGTGGCACAAAACACATTAAGACATCCCCATTCATGTAACACCGCTACAACTCTTTGATTTCATCTTTTCATTTTTTTTTTGCTCATTATTTCTAGTTACATTCTAGTAAAACATTTCTAAACTCACTACTTTAATAAATTGCCCACTTACAGTTGTGCTTGAAAGTTTGTGAACCCTATAGAATTTTCTATATTTCTGCATAAATATGATCTAAAACAACATCAGATTTTCACTCAGGTCCTAAACGTAGATAAAGAGAAACCAGTTAAACAAATGAAACAAAAATATTATACTTGGTCATTTATTTAATAAGGAAAATGATCGAATATTACATATTTGTGATTGGCAAAAGTATGTAAACCTTTGCTTTCAGTATCTGGTGTGACCCCCCTTTGCTGCAATAACTGCAATTAAACGTTTCCGGTAACTTTTGATCATTCCAGCACACCAGCTTGGAGGAATTTTAGCCCATTCCTCCATATAGAACAGCTTCAAGTCTGGGATGTTGGTTGGTTTTCTCACATTGACTGCTCACTTCAGGTCCTTCCACAACATTTAGATTGGATTAAGGTCAGGACTTTGACTTGGCCATTCCAAAACATTAACTTTATTCTTCTTTAACCATTCTTTGGTAGAATGACTTGTGTGCTTAGGGTTGTTGTTTTGCTGCATGACCCACCTTCTCTTAAGATTCAGTTCATGGACAGATGTCCTGACATTTCCCTTTAGAATTCTCTGATATAATTCAGAATTCATTGTTCCATCAATGAAGACAAGCCATCCTGGCCCAGATGCAGCAAAACAGGCCCAAACCATGATACTACCACCACCATGTTTCACAGCTGGGATAAGATTCTTATGCTGGAATGCAGTGTTTTCCTTTTTTCAAACATAATGCTTTTCATTTAAACCAAAAAGTTCTATTTTGGTCTCATCTGTCCACAAAAAATTCTTCCAACAGCCTTCTGGTTTGTCCACATGATCTTTAGCAAACTGCAGACGAGCAGCAATGTTTTTTTTTGGAGAGCAGTGGCTTTCTCCTTGCAACCCTGCCATGCACACCATTGTTGTTTATTGCTCTCCTGATGGTGGACTCATGAACATGAACATTAGCCAATGTGAGAGAGGCCTTCAGTTGCTTAGAAGTTACCCTGGGGTCCGTTGTGACCTTGCCGACTATTACACGTCTTGCTCTTGGAGTGACCTTTGTTGGTTGACCACTTCTGGGGAGGGTAACAATGGTCTTGAATTTCCTCCATTTGTATACAGTCTGTCTGACTGTGGAGTGGTGGAGTCCAAACTCTTTAGAGATGGTTTTGTAACCTTTACCAGCCTGATGAACATCAATAACTTTTTCTGAGGTCCTCAGAAATCTCTTTTGTTCGTGCCATGATACACTTCCACAAACATATGTCGTGAAGAGCAGACTTTGATTAATCCTTGTTCTTTAAATAACACAGGGTGCCCACTCACACCTGATTGTCATCCCATTGATTGAAAACGCCTGACTCTAATTTCACCTTCAAACTAACTGCCAATCCTAGAGGTTCACATACTTTTGCCATTCACAGATATGTAATATTCAATCATTTTCCTCAATAAATAAATGACCAAAGTATAATATTTTTGTCCCATTTGTTTAACTGGTTTCTCCTTATCTACTTTTAGGACTTGAATGAAAATCTGATGATGTTTTAGGTCAGGATGTTGTTATATTTATGCAGAAATATAGAAAATTCTAAAGGGTTCACAAACTTTCAAGCACAACTGTTGTTCTTGCTTACATAACTTGCAGTTAGCAAGGAGAAGTTTTTTGGAAAACCTTTTTGATTTTATATCCACCTGTTATATTTATTCTGTCTAATCTTGTTCAGATTTCAGTTCAACTACAGTCTTGTTTTGCTACTGAAATATTTGACTTGTTACTCCAAATTGTTAATGCAAGTTTGTTTCACTCTTTCACTTCTTGCTTTTCACTGCTTTTGGACCTGAGTAACAAAGATATGACCTAATTTGCTTCTTAGATGTGACCTTGCAGCTGGTAGGCTGATATGTCATTCACATGCTGTAGACTTAATGCTGCCATTTTGTCATGAATGCCTTTTCCTTGTTAAAAACATCACACATTGATTCATGAAGCTTTTTATGACTTAAACCCACGAAAAGGTTCATTATTCATTTAGCACTGGATCCCCAGAACTACTAATAAAACCTTAATTGCATATTTTACATTTATACCTATTTAATACTTATACTAACAACTAGTTATGTTTTAATAGGTATATAGGTATTTATATGTATAAAACCTATTTAGTTTTGTACCTGAAAGGTGTGAGACATTTTTTACAATGAATGTTAGAATTGACACAGAGTAAAATATATTTAAAGAAAGTATAGCATGAAATATTTTCAATGTGCAAATAAGCTTTCTCAATGTCCTTGGATTAAGAGGGCTGAAAAATGTTGCTGTGTTATGTGACACACATATGCCTTAAATGTCTACTGGAGTGATTGCCTTTTTTGTCTAGAAGTCCAGATATTTGTCCTGTTCTAGTCAGAACAACACTGAACAAGACCAGGCTGCCTGTCCAGATATCTAGCCAGTCAATTAATTAGAAAATAAGACATAACAGGGGGTATGATAAAACATAAAACTCTTTAATAAGTATCTAGTCCTCATTAACAGCTTTATTGTTTATCCAGTTCATGAAAACGTCCTTGTTTGTTCCTGTGCCACAATTTACCTTACTGAGAAGGGTGTATTCGGTGGTGACAAAACTTCTTCTGACTTTGTGGTTTTCTGAATTTGGGGTTCTTATATCTGTTCTCAGATGGTAGGATGTAAAGACAGCTGTTCACAAAATGTGTATGATCCTTGGCAGCCCTGACCACTTTCCCTTTTGGTCAGCAGTCAGATAATCCCTGAAGTACTTGCCATTTCTTTCCATAGACCACAGACCATGGACTATTAACTGTCCTCAGCCTTGTCTATCTGCTACCACTGTTACAATTATTGTGCTGGTAATTCTGTGGATCCTAGGGGTATTTTAGTGTAATAATACTATAAAAATAATTAAAATGGTTATTTTTTTGGTATGTTATGCTATACTGAATTATTTTTAATATGCTCAAATAAGGTTTGGAGTCCTCTGGCTACTGGTGTGAGTTGTTTTGGAAATCTTCATATGTATATATATATATATATGTATGTATGTGTTTTACAGATTGCAAGAAATGCTTTTATTCATGTCCAGAAAATTGTAGACTTTAGTAAGAATGTCATGAAACCTTTACTGGGAGAAAACTACGTTCATCATGGGGTAAACTACTTTTTCTATATTTTTTTGTCATCTTATTTGGAAATTTGTAAAAATATGTATTAAATTTGGGCAATAAACATTACCCTATGTGCCTATGAGACTTAAAAAAATAAGTCTTTATTCATGATGGCTCATCAGAGCCTGAAGCGGTTTAAGGCTGACAATTTGGTTCTTTCTACCAATGATAATTATAGACATCACCTTAATTAAATGCAGGATTTTCATATCTGTTATTCCCCATATGGAGAGGCATGGTGGTTCAAGGATAGGGTCACTTCCTCCCCGTAGCAGAGTCATGGGCTTGAATTGTGTCTGTATGTTCTCCTTTGGTCTATATAGATTTTCCACCTACAGCCCAAAATATCACTGTTTGGTTAATTGGTGACTTAACCATAATGTCTCATATCAGGTATTTTTTTTAAGTGCCTGAGAGAGTCCTGTGATGGACTGGCACTTGGATGTTGCCAGGATAGGCTCTGGTCCCTACAACCCTGAGCAATCAATATTCCTAATGTGAACTGGCATTTGGTGTGGTGTTCCTTATTACATTAGTGTGGGTACATAATGGGAAATTGCCCCACTGAACTGTATTAGTATCATGTTAACATAACTTGAATATGGACTTTACTATGCTTTGAGGCAAGTTGACTTTAATGCACCTACTTGACAGATGTTTGCTTCCTTTAAGATATGTTTAAGTTAAACAAATGTTTCATTCTCTTAGGTAGTTGTGCAGCTGCCTTTGGAGTTTGTCCAGTCAGTTTGTCTGAAGGTCCAGCAGGAGAGACCAGGTGAGCCCATACAGAATTTGTTAACAAATAGGCTTTATATGAGGATCAACTTTTTTTTAACCAAAGTAAGAAGTAGGTCACATTAACCATACTATTACTTGGAATAATGATAGAGGGAGGGAGAACCATCCACTAGTTTTGCTGAATCTGTGCCCACATTGCCTTTCAATTCCCTAGAGTCCCGCTGTGATAAGATGATGGATACCTTCAGTGGATATGCCTTGTGCCTGCCAAACCTTACCAAGCTCCCTACCTTCCATTTCAGTGAAAAGCAATCCTCACTTTGCATTGAGATCAAGGCAAGTATACTAAACTCCCTTGGTATGAGGCCATGGCAGTTGCCGTTGTGCTCATTTTGCAGTGAAAAGTCTTTCTTTATGCCTCTTTATGTGAGTTACTCTCCCTTGAACATCAAATGTTTCACAAAAGCTTTGATGCAGTTTTACATATGATGAAAGTGTAAGCTCTTGAAATTTGAGATGCTTAAATATGGAAATTAGCAGTATATAGCTCATCTCTATTTCCTTTGCAGTAATTTATATGTGAAGTCCAGTATTACTTTTTTTTTTTTTTAACAAATATAGACTTAAGGAGTATTTTTGTTAGGAATTAGTCTGTGTGCTAAAGTTGGCCACCAGGTGGCAGCTGGAGCATAACTAATGATTCTTATTCTTTATTTTCAGTAAAACTCTGCATTACTAATAAAATCCGAGAAGAGAATACAGTGCCTTTTAATGTACATGTTCTGTTCTTTGTGTTTTAAATGAATAAGTCGAGGTGCAAACTTGCTCAAACAATTACTGTGTTAGTAATTATTATATAGTTTGTAGAGTCTTGCTATATGTAGAGTCAGATTTTACTTTTTAGTTAAGGTAACTAAATCATGGAAACGGCTGTGCTACAGTATGTTATAAAATGTAATGAAATATCTTTACTCCAAAGCAAAATACACTAGTAATTTATTTCTCAGTAGCCACACATCCCATCCTCTTATTTGGATCGTAAATTGGAAGCACTGAAACAATATGTTAAATGTAAATTGAATTCATCAGTGTTGTGCTTTTCTCTGCAATGCTACCATTAATAAATTATGCCTGATATATAATGCAGAGTTTGAACATTTTTTTAATTGGTTTTGAGTACCAAATGCCATTCATTTGACTTTTGTAGCTGTAATTTTACAGGAGAATTAAAGTTTTTGTTTTGCTGACCTTCTGAAATACCAGTTTTCTTTCTTTTTTTTTTTTTTTTTTTGAAAAACATTTAATGGGGAAAAACTGCTTTATAACAGTGTTATGCCATAATTAGTTCAGCAACATTTCATTAGTTATTGCTGGATACTATTAGATACTAATGCATGTGTTAATGTGGTATAATGGTAAATAAAATAATAAAAAAAATGTATTGAAAGTATGAGGTGGCTCAGTTGATATGGTTGATTGCACCAAAATGTCTTCTCTTACCTATAAGATGTGTAATCCACAGAAAGCAGCATATCCTGTGATAGAAAAAAACATATCCCCTAAAATGTGTCCTGTTTTGAGAGACAAGTAAAAAGTTGTGTGTGTGTTTTTTTTTTTTGTTTTTTTTTCTATATAACTCTGCTTAGAAGAAATTCAGATGTGAGGTTAAGAACATGTCATTAAAGTTTAGTGTGGCATGTTTTTATATCTCATTATTTCTGCACATATAGTATATCCCTTATAAGTATATTGGAGTGATGTGCAAATGAGAATTTAACTATAATGTGTACACATGACCCTACTGCTAAATTTTGCAATACGCATTTTGTTTTCTGTCCAACACGAATTCCAGTTTCTCAACAGCATAATAAAACTGATAGGCAAGTGCATTAATTAACAGTAGTAACATTGTGTGAAAGCATCTCAAACTAAAAAGACCTTTATTTCAGTAAATTACAAACTTAACAGTGATTGATTTTTTTCAGAATTTGCAACTGAATGCTAACTGTTCCCAGTACTAATATCCACTTGTAATGGGAGGGATGGAACATGCAAAATGATTGTACAGAAACACCCAGAAATAAATAATTTTGTATTTGCTCCCCTGTTATTATCACATTACTAAGTCTACCCAATATCAGGAATGGCCATATTATGACTCCAGATCAGCCTGAATTTTTTGAGGTGTCAGTTCTACAAGGTGATAGAAACATTCGTTAGGGATTTTTACCCCTGCTTGCTTAATATCATTGTGCAGTTTCCACTTGGGATTATGCATGCTTTTTGATATGGAGCATTATCTTACTGGAAATATCCATTTGAAAAAGTGTAGATTGAGACCATGAAGGGTTGCACACTCCAACAATACTTGGGTATCACAAATCATTCACATGGCTCTTGGCTTGTACAGTGCATCCAGAAAGTATTCACAGCATATCACTTTTTCCACATTTTGTTATGTTACAGCCTTATTCCAAAATGGATTAAATTCATTTTTTTCCTCAGAATTCTACACACAACACCTCATAATGACAACATAAAAAAAGTTTACTTGAGGTTTTTGCAAATTTATTAAAAATAAAAAAACTGAGAAATCACATGTACATAAGTATTCACAGTCTTTGCTCAATACTTTGTCAATGCACCTTTTGCAGCAGTTACAGCCTCAAGTCTTTTTGAATATGATGCCACAAGCTTGGCACACCTATCCTTGGCCAGTTTCGCCCATTCCTCTTTGCAGCACCTCTCAAGCTCCATCAGGTTGGATGGGAAGCGTTGGTGCACAGCCATTTTAAGATCTCTCCAGAGATGTTCAATCGGATTCAAGTCTGGGCTCTGGCTGGGCCACTCAAGGACATTCACAGAGTTGTCCTGAAGCCACTCCTTTTATATCTTGGCTGCGTGCTTAGGGTTGTTTTCCTGCTGAAAGAATAACTGTTACCCCAGTCTGAGGTCAAGAGTGCTCTGGAGCAGGTTTTCATCCAGGATATCTCTGTACATTGCTGCAGTCATCTTTCCTTATCCTGACTAGTCTCCCAGTTCCTGCCGCTGAAAAACATCCCCACTGCATGATGCTGCCACCACCATGCCTCACTGTAGGGTTGGTATTGGCCTGGTGATGAGCGGTGCCTGGTTTCCTCCAAACATGACGCCTGGCATTCACACCAAAGAGTTCAGTCTTTGTCACATCAGACCAGAGAATTTTGTTTCTCATGGTCTGAGAGTCCTTTAGGTGCCTTTTGGCAAACTCCAGGCGGGCTGCCATGTGCCTTTTACTAAAGAATGGCTTCCGTCTGGCCACTCTACCATACAGGCCTGATTGGTGGATTGCTGCAGAGATGGTTTTCCTTCTGGAAGGTTCTTCTCTCTCCACAGAGGACCTCTGGAGCTCTGACAGAGTGACCATCGGGTTCTTGGTCACCTCCCTGACTAAGGCCCTTCTCCCCAGATCGCTCAGTTTAGATGGCCGGCCAGCTCTAGGAAGAGTCCTGGTGGGTTAGAACTTCTTCCACTTACGGATGATGGAGGCCACTGTGCTAATTGGGACCTTCAAAGCGGCAGAAATTTTTCTGTAACCTTCCCCAGATTTGTGCCTCGAGACAATCCTGTCTCGGAGGTCTACAGACAATTCCTTTGACTTCATGCTTGGTTTGTGCTCTGACATGAACTGTCAACTGTGGGACCTTATATAGACAGGTGTGTGCCTTTCCAAATCATGTCCAATCAACTGAATTTAGCTCAGGTGGACTCCAATTAAGCTGCAGAAACATCTTAAGGATGATCAGGGAAACAGGATGCACCTGAGCTCAATTTTGAGCTTCATGGCAAAGGCTGTGAATACTTATGTACATGTGATTTCTCAGTTTTTTTATTTTTAATAAATTTGCAAAAACCTCAAGTAAACTTTTTTATGTTGTCATTATGAGGTGTTGTGTGTAGAATTCTGAGGAAAAAAATGAATTTAATCCATTTTGGAATAAGGCTGTAGCATAACAAAATGTGGAAAAAGTGATGCGCTGTGAATACTTTCTGGATGCACTGTATTAAAAGGCCTAATATGTACCTGCCATTACACTACTAACAACAGCCTGCACCATTGATTTGTCAGGCCAGACACTTTTCCAGTCTTCATTTATCCAGTTTTGGCATTCATGTGTTAATGGTACCCTCACATTTTAGCTGTGTGGAATGGAATGTGGTGTTGATTTCTGTGTCTGTAACCCATCAACTTTAATCCAACATCTTGTGCCCTTCTTCAAATCCATGTGTAAAAATCTGTATTTGTTGCTTTTCTGTTCTCTTGAAAAAATCTAGCCATTTGCCTCTGACCTCATACATACTCACAGCACTGCCCCTCAATGGATGTCTGCTGTTTATTAAAGCATTTTCTGTTAATTATAGAAAGTAACCACCATTAAGTGCCCTGCCAACTGAAACGTTTGATCAAACAATGATTAAACCCAATGGCCACGTATGAGTGAGTGTTTTATATTTATATATATATATATATACACACACACATACATACAGGAACTGCAACTTTTATAAGCAGATGTACTTTGCATTTTGCATGTGTAATAGATACTTTCACTAGCACCACTTTCAGTTTCTGTAGAATTTGCAATTATTTATAAATTAACAGACCAGTGCACACAGAAGACTTCTGTGTTGGTCTGTAATGACAGAAATACACACGTTTAAAATGAGTAGACACTTATTTTTCCATTAATGTTGGCTGTCAATTTAAGATGTTGATTGATACCTGGATGCAATATATACCATTACCCATTACAGTAATATTGCCGTATCTAAATAAATATTTTCTGGGAAAATAGTTTCATATTTCGAGCCAAGAATTTAGTAAAATTTGCTTGCTTATTATAACTGGAGTGTCCCTTAAATGTCTTATCTTTAAAACAGCAAGGAGTCATCACATGCTGTAACTTTTGTTGTTCTATAAAGTAACTTATAGCAATGTCCAGGGACTTGTCAACCTCAGAATTGGGAAGTGTCAAACCGTTTTCGGGTCCTTGCAAAGTTGGATCATGGTCTGAAGGTTCTGAGGTGATGGACATGAGGAGTCCCAGTGGGCTACTTCAAAACCAGTTCCCATAAAGAGAAAGAGAGTAATAGTTGGAGATAAAAACAATAGGGGGTTTAAAGCACAGGTTTACTCCAGAGACAAAGTCTCTCATGGTATTCTTGCCTTCTGGGTGCACAGGTGGGAAACCTCTCTGGAAGGGCTGTTAGGCTCGTGGCCAGAGTGGGAGTGGGTCCAGTTTGCATTGTTCATGTTGGAAAAAATGAAATACATGAGGGTGGTCTTGTTAATTTTGTAGTCCAGATTTAAAGAGTTAGTTGCTAGGCTGAGCAGCAGAACTGGCAAGATAGTTTCCTTCAAAGTTCTGTCTGTGCCCCGTGCCAGTCCAGGAAAGATTGAGGAGATGAGAAGGCTAAATACATGGCTCATGTCATGGTGCAGGATAGAAGGGTATAAGTTTATGGGACATTCTGACTCCTTTTGGAGTAAATGGGACCCATTCCACTGCGATGGGTTCTATCAGAACTGGAAGAACACCAATGTTTTGGAGAAATGTATGAGTAGGTTATTAAGGATTGTTTAAATTAGGGGAATCGGGAACAAGGAGTTTAGGACAGGCCAAGTTTAGAACTGTACTGCAAGTACAACATTATTGTTATCTCTGACCATGCCCCTCTGATTATGGATCTTAAATTACTATGCCCTATATACTCTTTTCACAGCTGGCGTTTTTAACCCCCATGATTAACTGATGAGATGTATACAGAATTCATATCCAAGCAAAATTTCTGGAGACAAATGCATTCCCAGAGGTCTGTGGAATACTCTGGGAAACTCTGAAGGCATTTTTAAGAGGACAGATTATTTTATATCTTTTTCTTACAAAAATACAGTCATGGCCAAAAGTTTTAAGAATGACACAAGTATTGATTTTCACAATGTTTGATGCTTCAGTGATTTTAGATATTTTTGTCAGATGTTTCTATGGTATACTGAAGTATAATTACAATCATTTCATAAGTTTCAAAGGCATTTTTGACAGTTACATGAAGTTTATGCAAAGAGTCAATATTTAAAGTGTTGGCCTTTATTTTTCAAGACCTCTGCAGTTCGCCCTGACATGCTGTCAGTCAATTTCTGGGCCAAATCCTGACTAATGGCAGTCCATTCTTGCATAATCAATGCTTAGAGTTTGTCAGAATTTGTGGGTTTTTATTTGTCCACCTGCCTCTTGAGGATTGACCATAAGTTCTCAATAGGATTAAGATCTGGGGAGTTTCCTGGCCATGGACCTAAAATGTAAATGTTTTGTTCCCTGAGCCAGTTCGTCATCATTTTTGCATTATGGCATGGTGCTCCATCATATTGGAAAAGTCATTGTTTATCACCAAACTGTTTTTGGATGGCTGGGAGAAGTTGCTTTCGGAGGATTTTGTGGTACCATTCTTTATTCATGGCTGTATTCTTAGGCTGAAGTTTCAGTGTGCCCTCTCCCTTGGCTGAGAAGTAACACCACACATGAATCTCAGGATGCTTTACTGCTTGCATGACTAATGATTGTTCTCACCTTCTCTAGACAATATTTTTTCGGGTGCCCCAGGATCTAATCAATAACATTTTAGAATTAGCTTCATTATCTGGGGAAAAGGATACTGTTCCTTCCTTGCTACTTTCAAAGATTTGCTTTGTTGGCTAGTTCTCCTCTCTCCCTTTTGCGTTGGGATTGAATTTTGGTTTTGACAAGTTTGATTTGATTGTATGGCATGTTATTTGTTTTTAATTAAAATAATAATAAAAAAACCCTGTATATATAAAGCAACCAACAATAGTGTGAAAATAAATATGCATAGTAAATTCTAGCCTAAAGTTTAAATGCAGAGTAAAATAATTAATACATTAACAATAGCTTCCCTTAATGCTAGACTTATCAAGAATGAAACCAGTGAATTGGAGTTTTATGTTGGTAGATTGCCCCCAAGGGAAATTTAAAATTTGAGATGCTTCCAAAAATAAATTAAAACTTTTATTTTTCTTAGATCTTCACATGTAAGAAAATTGATAACATCCTAGTGGTAACTGGAACTGCTGAGGAGGTACTGAGGGATTTGAAAATTGTAGAAGTAGTACTGCTGAAAGCAAACAAATCACCAGGGGCACCATATATAAATGGTATATACACACAAAAATGTTGCATATGCCCGTTTCCACACTCGCAATGTATAAAAACTAAACTTGGTGTAAAGCCACGCACATTCTCACACCAGTTCAATTCATTGCATGCGCATGTTTTCAGCTCGGTTTTGCAAACTGGCGGCACCCAGCATCAAAGCAGTGTTACTGTTCCTGTGTGGTTTCTGTTTTCTTTTTTAGATTCACATCCCTGACGCAGCTTTGTCAAATACACTGAAATTAACCATATATCATTAATTAGCTTAAGGCATCTGATTGTAATCAACCTGAAACAATATAATAGTCCACGGAATGGTCAAACTATTCTAAATACCATAGCTGCTTTAGTGTTGTTACCCTCAGTGCACCACTTTGAGTTTTTCAACCCATTCTATCTGAGTGTGGAATCCCAACCCTTCAGCAGCTGTTCGGAAAGAGGATTATCAGGATATAGCATCTAGCACACGCTGCTTCAGCCATGCACAGTGTCTATTTGAACTTCTTCTATACGGCAAACACTTCATAGTCTTTCCTGCAGGGACAGTTTCATCCCAAGAATTCTAAACACACTCAATCATTCCATTAAGTGCTCCTGGTAGATCTGTTTGTATTTAGAATTACAATTACCTCACTATAAACTTGCGCTACAGTGGTAATATTGCACAACCTGAGCCACTTTGTAAACCATTTGTACTCTCTGCACTAAATGTACATGTATATTGTACTTATGCTTTCATATTATATATTTTTTATTGCTGTATTATTATTATTACTGTTATTTTATCATTTTATAGGAAAATGAGTTTATGGAGGATTTGCATATTGAACCTCAATGTATCGTACAATAACAATAAAGGAATTCAATTAAATTCAATAGAAAAAAAGCGTGTATTTACATATGATGATTACTGGTTTCTAAGTCGATTTAGATTTTCAAGTGCTATCTTCTTGGAGCTCTTGATATCATTTTTAAGATGAAATGCAGTAAGGTATGTATATTACATTATACTGGTACATTATTAAAATGAAGTTAAAAATATGTGGTCACAGTGACACAGCGGTAGCGATGAGGTGGTGCCACGTTCAGGGATGGTTCCTGCCTCGAACTGTATGCTTGCTGGGACTGGCGCAACCCTGGATGGATAGATGAATCGGATAATTAAGCATGCAATTTGAAGATATTTCAATGCTCCTTAAGTTTTAAAGAACTGGCCTTCTAAACTTACAAATGGCTTAACTTTTATTACAGAGCTGCTTGTGTGGCGATAGGTTACTTAGAGAAAGAAAAAGGATAGGAATTGGGAATGGTACATCAGTACGTTTGAAAGAGATGGAGCAGGTGCAAACATTTCATCGCGAGTCGCACATGATGCAGCAATCTCTGGACGTCAGTTCATTGCTGCCACCATGTTTAAAACATACCTTAATTCCTATCATCATGAAATTTATATCAAGTATACATCTTAGTATTTAAATTGTTCAGAAAGCTCTATTTAATGTTATGAATGTAATATATTATGTGTGCTGTCGGCATAAGAGAGAACCCGTTTAAGAAGCACGTAATGATTCTCACACACACAGAGTACATTGAAGGACACATAGAATACGAACCATTTAACATGCTATTTTAGTTAAGATGGGATTTCAGAAATTATTAAATTAAGCAATTGTAAGGTGAAGTTTATGACATTCTACTTTAATGACAAAATAAACTAGGTGAATAAAGTGGAAATTTTGAGATTGCGTTGCTATTTCCACCTCTTTCCCCCCACTGTCTCTTTCTGTTCTCTGTTCCCTAATACGCTTCCATATAACACTCAGATGGTGGGTACGTCTCGCCTTTTGATGGCGACTTTGATATCTAATCACTTCTATTTTTTTTTTTTAATTCTGGCACTGTGCAACTTTCTGAACTTGAATTTTCAAATTTCTCCTCCTTTCTATGTCTCTCGATCAACTTTCTGTTGTTGTTTATTTCACTGCTTAAAACAACAAATAGTATGTTTTTCCTTGCCTCCACTTGGTATTTGCTGAAATTCTTTTTTTTTCCCTGGTGCTTTTGCCGTTGTCTTTTCACAGAACACTGAACTTAAGGGGCTGTTTATATTGAATGGCATATTCAAAGAGGTGTAATTCTAGGAGGTGTCGAGGTGGGTTGGCAGGCGCTTGTGTTGCATTTCATGTTGACCGGGATTTATTTAGTGAAAGAACGTGGAACTTGCCATATGCACAGATTTATGCATCTGGATTTTTGTTGTCCATACGCACATTTCAGTTTTTGTCCCTGTGCCAAATTTTAGTGTACAGTTAGGTCCTTATATATTTGGACAGAGACAAATTTTTTCGAATTTTGGTTCTGTACATTGCCACAATGACTTTTAAATGAAACAACTCAGATGCAGTTGAAGTGCAGACTTTCAGCTTTAAGTCAGTGGGTTGAACAAAAAGATTGCATAAAAATGTGAGGCAACTAAAGCATTTTTTTAACACAATCCCTTTATTTCAGGGGCTCAAAAGTAATTGGACAAATTAAATAACTGGAAATAAAATGTTCATTTCTAATACTTGGTTGAAAACCCTTTGTTGGCAATGACAGCTTGAAGTTTTGAACTCCTGGACATCACCAGATGCTGGGTTTCCTCCTTTTTAATGCTCTGCCAGGCCTTTACTGCAGCAGCTTTAAGTTGCTGTTTGTTTGTGGGCCTTTCTGTCCGATGTTTAGTCTTCAACAAGTGAAATGCATGCTCAGTTGGGTTAAGATCAGGTGACTGACTTGGCCATTCAAGAATTTTCCACTTTGCTTTAATAAACTCCTGGGTTGCTTTGGCTGTATGTTTTGGGTCATTGTCCATCTGTATTATGATTTGCCACCCAATCATTTTGACTGCATTTAGCTGGATTTGAGTAGACAGTATGTCTCTGAACACCTCAGATTTCATTTGGCTGCTTCTGTCCTGTGTCACATCATCAATAAACACTAGTGTCCCAGTGCCAATGGCAGCCATGCATGCCCAAGCAATCACACTGCCTCCACCGTGTTTTACAGATGATGATGTATGTTTTGGATAATGAGCTGTTCCACGCCTTCTCCATACCTTTTTCTTGCCATCATTCTGGTAGAGGTTGATCTCGGTTTCATCTGTCCAAAGAATGTTTTTCCACAATTGTGCTGGCTTTTTAGATGTTCTTTAGCAAAGTCCAATCTAGCCTTTCTATTCTTGAGGCTTATGAGTGGCTTGTGGCTTGCACCTTGCCGTGCACCCTCTGTATTTACTTTCATGCAGTCTTCTCTGGTAGACTAGGATATCGATACACCTACCCACTGGAGAGTAGTGTTCACTTGGTTGGCTGTTGTGAAGGGGTTTCTCTTCACCATGGAAATGATTCTGCGGTCATCCACCACTGTTGTCTTCCGTGGACGTCCAGGTCTTTTTTCTCGGATGGGTTTTTTCTGTTTTCGCAGCTTAAGGATGGCTTCTTTCACCTGCATGGAGAGATCCTTTGACCACATGTTGTCTGTTCACAGCAAAAACCTTCCACATGCAAGCACCACACCTCAAATCAACTCTAGGCGTTTTATCTGCTTAATTGATATTGACATAACGACGGACTTGCTCACACCTGCCCATGAAATAGTCTTTGAGTCAATTGTCCAGTAATTGAGTAATTGAGCCCCTGAAATGAAGGGATTGTGTTAAAAAATGCTTTAGTTGCCTCACATTTTTATGCAATCTTTTTGTTCAACCCACTGAATTAAAGCTGAAGGTCTGCACTTCAACTGCATCTGAATTGTTTCATTTAAAATTCATTGTGGTAATGTACAGAACCAAAATTTGAAAAAAAGTTGTCTCTGTCCAGATATTTATGGACCTAACTGTAAATTCATTGCACTGCGTTATGCATGAGGCCCCAGGATCACATAATATTTATCCTTGAGTTCTTAAGGAGGTGGGTAAGTAATATATAGACCTTTCACACACATTTTTAGGAAGTCACCGTGCATTGGAGGAATTCCAAAGGACTGGAAAATGACAAACATTATCCCGTTACATAAAAAGTGTCATCAGGCAAATCTAAGCAACTACAGGCCGGTAATCTCAATGTGCATCAAAGATAAATTAGTGGAAGGATTTATTGAAGAAGAGACTGAGCAGCACATGGCAAAAACTGGAGTTTAACTGATGAGTCAACATTGGTTGAGATGAGGGAGGTTGTGTTTTACTAACATGCTGGAATTCTATAAATAAGCAACAAAAGAATATGAACATAGTGGTGCATGTGGTGTTATTTATCTTGACTTTCAGAAAGCGTTTGATTAGATATCACATGTGAGGTTGGTAATGAAACTAAAAGAAGTAGGCATTTAGGGTGTAGTGTGTAGATGGGTGCAAAATGGGCTTGCACGCATGAAGCAGAGGGCTATGGTGCAGCATCCCTTTTTATAATTGGCTGATAAGCTGCTCCTGCTTTTAATATATGTAAATGATATGGATAGGAATTTAAATCCAAACTTGACCAGCTTGGTGGATTGCAGATAATCTACAATGCGTTTTAACACTAGAATTTCCAAAGTCTACTAAAAACTCAGAAATCCGGCACACCTTAAATCCGTTCACACCTCTCCATCAGAGTCTTTTCTTTTGTAAATGTGTCAATAAGCGCAAGCAACCTGCTATCCCATCCTCCCACCGCTGCAGAAACAGCAAAAAGCACTCCCAAGTCACGCCTTGTTTATCTTGGAGTGAGGTACTGAGAGCTGTATAGTGTATATCGTTATTTGGAACACCTGCATTTCATGTGTTTTCTGTGTCTACAAAGTTCTATGGAAGTGTAGCATGACAGAAATGTTGAATACATACCCAAAAGACAATTTTTTTTTCACGTTGTAGTACTAATGACAAAATTTTAACATGAAGTGTATAATGTGTGAAGACTGAAGTTAAAATATCAAAACAGGTGTGCTTTTATTGAAGACTATAACCGAAGAAAAAGAAATCTGTCAGTGTACTTGTTGTTATGACTGCTTTGGCAGTACAACACTAAGAACTACTGACTCATGATGAAAAGGTTGCGGGTTTGAGCCTTGCTGCATCACAAAATAAACGTTTTGAGTAGGGCTGTGCGATATGACCAAAATCTTATATCCCGATATTTCATATCACGATATAGTACATTTTCTTTGTATTCAGTGAATAGTTTATATAATCACCACTCCTTTTTTTTCATTTAAATTAAAAAAAATCAAAAATGAGAAGTACTCAACTTGTAATTATTTCTGTTCTTTTATTTAGAACATTTGAGCAAACGTTTGACTTAGAATGTAAACATAAAATGTTAATGTATCAAATATAAAACACTTTTCAAAAACAAATTACTAAAGGCCCAATATAAAATACTGCTATATAAAATGCCTGACATAAACAAAATGTGAACTGTAGCAGCAATAACTCTCACAACATATATTAAATATAAAAGGATCAAAGCACTAACAACTAAACTGTATAAGGCCAATAAACCCTTTAAACAAAATAAATACAAGTCTAACATTAATTGTCAAAACCAAATGTAAACATTGTACTTCAAACTGTAGCAGCAATAAGGCTTACGACAAAAATATATTAAATATATAATATTAAATATAATATTTTTTAGGCTACATTCTAGTAAAATGTTAATTTGCACATCGTAGTGTGGCAAATCTCTGTTAATGAGTTACAGCTGATTGCCCCGTGCGTGGGACTGGACGGCGCCAAACAGCCCTAGTTTTGAGTATTCAGCTATTCTTATTGTTACTAGTATACAATAAAAACATACATTTGATTTTGAGTCTCCGGTGTAAATGTGTGGTACTTGTAAATGTTAGTTTTTTTTTTTTCGTTTTTTTTTAAACTCTGCTTTATTCTCTCAGTCGCATTCACACTCAGCCCAATCTGACACCGTTAGTTTTCAAATAAATACATGCTATAACAGAGGTGAACTCAGTTGATGATGAGGGCTGTACATGGGAGAAGCGAACAGAAGCCCTTCCCGCAAGAAACATCCACTCACATATAAAAACAAAGCAGCTGCACCAGGCGTAATGGTGAAAGATGGTACCGTTTGGATGCAACAAAAGGTCCTCCGTCATCCTGCCAGTCAGTCTGCCTTGCACCTTTCCTTTAAACAAAAAATCACGGCTTACAGAGCTTGCCAAGGTATCATGCAAAGCCCAGTTTGTGATTATGTGTTGTGATGGTCTTTATTTAAAAATATTTATATGTTACTTATATAAAGGCCAGATTGAATGTTAATTACCTTGATTTATTTATGTATCTTCCTACAGCAAGTCACTAATAAACTGCTGAGCTTCTTGTGTTTTATCCACATGGGCATGCTGACAAACTAAATGTGTACTGAAGCGACTTCAGCAGCAGGTGGAAGCTCCTGTTGCACCCTACACAACTGTGTTTGATCTTATTCAGGAAAAGATCCTAGTCACCTTATGGGAGAAAGACTTTCTGAGACTAAGTTCATAAAGCTTTTGAAACCGTTTCTGGATAAAGGCGGAACCTTTAACAACAGGCGCTTACCCAGTGCTGATCTGCCTTGTGTGCCAGCTTTTAAAAGGGAATATAGCAATTTTGAAGACTGACCTTATTAGTACATGCTGAGACCCCTTGCACCAAGCATGATGATAAACGCACAAAACTTATATTTGTGTCAGTCACTCCTATAGTGTTCTGAGCCAGTAAAAATTATCTTATTTTGTATAGGAGACTTCAGAAACTGATGGGTTATCAATGCCCATTTCCCTGAGGGAGGTCTGTGGCAAGGCACCAGGGGTGATGAATAAGATCTGCGCAGAAATACTGAAGGCCCTAGACATTGTTGGACTGTTATGGCTGAGATATCTTATCAGTGTTGTGTGGTCATGGGGAGCTGTGTCTCTGGAGTGGAAGACCGGGTGGTGGTCCCCATTTTTAAAAACGGGGACAGGAGGGTGTATTCCAACTATTGGGGGATCATACTTCTCAACCTTCCTGGAATTGCTTATGCCAAGGTATTAGAAATGTGGAGAAATGTGGCTCTGAGTAGAGCTGTTAACCCTACACATCAAGAGGAGCTAATTGGGGTCATTTTGGCATCTAATTATGGATCTTATCTGCATTCCTGTGGAGGTTTTACTGGCACAACCAGCTGCATGGAGACACCATGGGAAGACCCAGGGCTCACTGGTAGGATTATATCTCCCAAATGATCTGGAAATTCCTTTGGATCCCACAGTATAAGTTGGCAAGTGTGGTTGAGGAAATGGACTTATGGGCATTACTGTTGTCCCTGCGATCCCTCTTTGGATATGTGGTGGAAAATGAATTAATCGTTTTTAATTCTGCTGTCAATCCACATGAGTGTCAATCACTCATGACTGTGCTTTGCTTATCCACACTGAATGTAGTTAGCTACTTTGTAGATCAAAAATGACTTTTAAGTAATGAATAGATTCTTGAGTCAACCATCTACATTGTCAAGTGGGGAAAAAAAAAATTGTGATGATAATTAGTTTGACATTGCTAGTCCTAATTCTCATCACTGGCTTTTCTCAAGAAAAGGTACCGGTTATGTCTGCATATGGTGGATTATATCAGAGTCTGTGTATTATCCATCACTTCCAAAATTGAGGAACTGTAAATTAGTGAGATGGTCTCCGACTGTACAAAGTACAAGAATATTGAAAGGATATGCAAAAATATGGTGTAGTTCAGTTCTAAATCTAAGCAATCTGAAAAGGCATTTTACTTTTAAGACTTCTATGACTTTTGTGATGATAAATTTATTTGGTGTTTTCCTGTATAATCAGAATTCACTTTATTGGCCAAGTACACTAATATGTACTAGGAATTTGTCTTTATAGTATTGATGCCACACACAAGGGCAAAACAGAATACAAAAGATAAATATAAGAAGATAAAATATAAAAATGATTAAACATGATGAGGCATACATGGGCAATATAAAAAATGTCCAGACAATCTAGTGCACTGGTAGATCTTGAATAGACGATCAGACCTGATTAGTCAAAATAAACTATTTTGGTGAAGTGTTGTCCTAGCTTTCACTGCACAAAGACGTTTGCTGGAGAGAAGTTTTTAGAATAGGTGATGCCCTAGGTGAGTCGGATTAGCAATGATATATGCGACCTGCTTCCTTACCCTGGACTCAGATAGGACTTAAAGCCTATGATCTTTTCACAAGCTTTTATGATACACTGCAGATTGCCTGAACAGAGGCAGCACAAAACCAGGCAGTTATGGATGAGGTTAGAATTGATCTGGACCAATATTGCTTGGCGGGGGAGATAAAATTTCCTCAGCTGACACAAAAAGAACATTCACTCATGGTTTTTTTTTTTTAATAATAATGTGATGTTATTGTCCCATTTTAAGATTTTGTGACAGCATAGTGCACAGAAGCTTAAATAACTCCTTAATGGATGACATTTATAGCAGTAATACGTAACAGGTAAATGTTCCCTCAAATTTATGATCATCCTCTGAGTTTTTTGAATGATAAGGTCCAAATTATTATGGCTGTACTCATTATCATTTGAAATGAGGCCTTTTAGTCTGATGTTATCTGCAAATTTAATAAGTTTGACAAATGAATTGCTAGTGGTACAGCGACTTGTATATATTGAAACCAGTAGTGGGGAAATGCATCCCTGCAGTGTACCAGTACTAAGGATTAATGGGTCAGACATACATGCCTATCCACACATACTGTTTCCATCCATCCATCCATTTTCTAATCCGCTGAATCCCAATACAGGGTCACGGGGGTCTGCTGGAGCCAATCCCAGCCAACACAGGGCACAAGGCAGGAACCAATCCTGGGCAGGGTGCCAACCCACCACAGACATACTGTTTCCTGTCTGTAATAAAGTCTGTGAACCAATGGGAGCTTGAACTGGGCATGTTGAGCTTCTTAGCTGGGAAGTCTGGAATGATTATATTGTAAGCACAGCTAATGTCTATAAACAAGATCCAAGATGTCCCACTGTCTTTCAAGGCGACTATAAAACTGATTTAACTGATTAGCCAAGCTGAGATCAGCAGAACTGTTTGCTTGTTTCTTATAGTTAGTCACCTGTTTTAAAGCCTCTCCAGAACTGATGCACTGACATTTGTAAACATTTCTTTCTGCAACTTACCTCAGTTCGTTCTTTTGGCACCTTCAATCCCTTTCTCCAAGATATACTTTGCTTTCCTGTATTCTACACAATTGCCACATTGTAAAGCATACTCTTTGTTCTAGAGCACTAGTCTGAGCTCTGGGGTAAACCAAGGCTTATCATTGCTAAACTGCACAATAGTTTTTTGTTGGAATGCAAATATTTTCACAAAAAACTAATATAGCATCAGTGTATGTTGGAAGAGGCAATTTTGATGGCACTCCAGTTTGTAGAGGCAAAGCAGCCCTGAAGCTTTCTTTTACCTTGCTGGTACACTTTAACTATCCTCTTGACTGGCTTTACAGTTTTCAGCTTTTGTTTGTAAGTAGGAATAAGGTGAATCGTAGAATGGCCAGAATTACTAATGGGGTCTCAGGAGAATGATTTAAAAAGTACTGTAACAATGTTACACCAAACTTGATTAATGAAGAAACGCACTCCTCTGCTGTTTAGTTTGTTTTAAAGTCTGGTATTGCAGTCAACTCGGTATAAAGTGAATTCAGGTTAAGTCCAATGCAGAGTTGGAAATAGTCATTCAGTCATGTTTCAGTGATGCACCGAGTGGATTAAAAAGAAAAGTCTGTTTTAGTACATATTAACAGGTGCAGTTTGTTACATTTGTTTGACAGCGAGCGCACACATAGATAGGTATGTTCCAGGCAGTGGTTGTAGTCCTTGCTTCCTGAATTGATGCCTCTGGTCCTATTCTGTTGGGCTATCTTTTGAGCTGTCTGGAGTCGTATCAGGTGGCGCACTCCGACCGATATTCTGAAGCTCTTCCCCATGTATATGTTATAAATGACTATTCAAGGTGATAATAAATTTAACACATAAAGATGGTGCACAAAACTATTGTGGCTGACATCCTAGGTGCCACAGTTGTTATGGTGTGTAATTTTTGCTTTGTGCTCTCTCCCACCATAACCAGTCATCTGTGGGGAAGGCATGAAAGCTTTAGATCCATCAAAAATTTCAATCTCCAGTTTTCGACATATCTTGATGTTTTAGGGTCCCCTGATACCAAAAACACTGATAACTCTATGACGGTATGTGTTTGTGCATGTTTCTGTCTCAGTTTTTTGAGTATGGTCTAGAGGTAAAAACTGCTGGACTGAAAAATACCAAACTTGAAACTTGAGCCTTTTATGAGATGACGTTGTGATGATTAATTGTTGAATCAAATCGTGGAAGAGAAAGAGGCAGTCTAAAGGAACCCTCAGACACAATATTTCTGAAATTATGAATTTTTCTCTGCAATTTCTATCGTAATGACCTATTTTATCAGCAGAAAGATCAGCATCAGAGCGGTAAAAAATTACTGAAATTTTAAAGAAAAGTTTGGGTAACTTGGTTCCTAGGGCGCAAAGTCTACAGACGCTCATGTCTGAATTTTTTTTTCCCCTCCCTTCAAAGGAGTCACTTTCTAAGTTTAAAAAAAAAAAAAAAAAATCCCCTGTATTAGAGGCTGAAATACTGACAGGTGAGAGTAAAGGCCACATTGTTTTCATCTCAAGAATACCTCTTGATTCCCAACAGTTTTCCGTTCTCTTTTAAATGTCTGCAGTTTTCTATAGTTTGTGTCTGTTATGTTCAGCTTTGTTACTTGTGCACGAGTGAGCTCAAACATATCTTTTGCTTATATATGCTTTAGGAAATACAGGAAAAAAGTATTGTCTATAAAGAAAAAATTATTGCTTGACATCTGACATAAATAACAGTATATTTATTATTTCAGTTAATTCTGCAAATATAATATTGATATATATTACACAGTATCCATCCATTATCCAACCCACTGTATCCTAACTACAGGGTCACGGGGGTCTACTGGAGCCAATCCCAGCCAACACAGGGCGCAAGGCAGGAAACAAACCCTGGGCAGGGCGTTAGCCCACTGCAGGACGCAGACACACACCTACACACCAAGCACACTCTAGGGACCATTTAGAATTGCCAGTGCCCCTAACCTGCATTGCATGTCTTTGGACTGTGGGAGGAAACCGGAGCACCAAGAGGAAACCCACGCAGACACTGGGAGGATATCCAAACTCCACGCAGGGAGGACCCGGAAAGCCAACCCATGTCTCCTAACAGTGAGGCAGCAGCGCTACCCACTGCTTCACCATGCCATCCTATTATACAATATTTATTTATTAAATTAAATCAGATTCTCTTTATTGTTCTTCAGTTTTGAAGTAATAATCTACCAGTCATAGATGGGTAACTGAGCTAGTCTTCAAAAAACTTAGTGTCCTGTGCATTCAGTCACAGTTGATTACTCTCTGGCTTTCTCTAAAATTGTCTCTTTTCTATTTTTTTGTTTGGCTGCTCCATTACTTTTTGGTTATATAGTTTCACCAGAATTGATGTGTATTGCTGGCCACATTGCCAGTCTTTTGGGCTAATAGCTTAAAACAAAAAAAACAGACTTAACTGTAGCTTGCTGCTCTTTAAGAATTTGTCAGCATCCAGAAAGTAAATGTTATCCACTTCTGTCTTTGTTGCAGCCCAAATGTGGTTTTCTGCCTTTTTCAAGACATGTCAGCAGGGAGACTAAATACAGAGTCTGTCGCTTCTGTATGCACCAACATCTTAAGGTACAGCCAAAACTGTAAAGTGCTGTCCATCAAGGTTAACAGAGAGTCTGTCATTATTAGTTACTACAGTGTCACTTTTTTTGTTTTTTTAGCTGGCCAATGGGAAATGGCATAGGATGAGTAGATACTGCCCCCTAGATCTCTTCTCAGGGTGAGTGAGTTATTAGTGTTGTTATCTTGGAATGATTTTCACATGTAGCAATGTTTAAGCCTTTGTAAATGCTGGGTGTGTTGTGAAATAATTCTGTAAGTAATGTTCCAAGTTATTCTTTTCTTACTGGTTGAAAACTATGCAAAGAGTTATATTTACCTATTACACTACCATTCTAAATCCATTGTTTTTTTTTAAAAAAAAAAGCTTGCTGTCATTGGGCCATCTTTCATGTGTTCTTATGCCTTTAGCATTTAGTACCACAATGGGAGCTTACAAGATAATTTATCCTTTCTAAGAGTGTCCAGTAGTGGTAGGGTGTTGCATGGTGTTAGCCATTATGGATGCATTGAGAAGTCAAGCAAAATAACTCCTTTTATTGACTAACTGAACAGATTACAATATGCAAGCTTTTGTGGAAGTGGAAGACATGGAAGAAATATGGAAAACTAAAACGTTTTAAAAATCTGATATAGATTAGTCACTTTAGATTAGTTGTTCCTAATTATGCTGTACCTTGTGCTTACTATGTAATACAGTGAAATGGTATAATTAAGTACCCAATTATAATGGTAATACCACCATTTTTATAGTACTTGTGTATATAAATTGTGGAATAACAATTTAAAACTGAGTACTTAATTACAGAGTTACAGTGAAAGTGAGTTACAGTTACACAGGACTTACAAAGGTAGTAACACCTAGTTACTCAGTAATTATACAGGTAATTACATGGTAAGTACAGCATATTTGGGACACCTAATCTAAAGTGATACCGATTTAATGTGATTGTTTTCTTTCTGTAGCAGCAAACAGAGGATGAGTTTTGCATTGAAGAACTTGCTGCAGGAACCTCAGAATAATCTCAAAATATTTAAGGTAAACTTTGCAAGAGGAAATCTAATAAATACAGAGCCAGGTAATTGAGTCATGATCACTGTTTTATATTGAAGGCCTTTCTTAGTTGCCTTAAAAAAGTCAGACATCCATTACTAATTGACACAAAGATGTGTAATAAATTTGGACAATGCTGGTGCTTCCTTTGCTGAGGTAAGCATTGACCAAGCTTTCTTTAAGTGGTGTATAGTAAAAACCTTCACATTCTGTTGCAGTTGGTGGATAATGCAATTGGTTTTTAATTGTATACTTATATTCAGATTTCCAATTTAATTCCTTTTTGTTTTTTGATTTTGTGGTCTGTGTTCAATTGTAAATTCAGTTTTGTAATATTTTTCCTCTTGCCATTAATTTCTATGAAGAATGGAACACTAATATATGGCTGCAAAGATGAAAAGGATTCACTTCAGGACTTGAATACACTCATTCACCACTTGAAGCCCTACTTCTATCCTGCCAATGGTTTAATCAGTGGTTCACATGGCACAAGGACAGTTCTGAATGATCTCATACATGTCATTACTGTGGCTTTGCTTAGCGCCACAGACTCAAGAAGAAAGTACATTCCAGAGGGCAGAACATACTGTGAGGCCAGCACCCTGCACAGAGAGATTTTGAGAAAAGGTCAGTTTCACAATTTCTTTTGCAGGGATTGGATCTTTACTTAAATGTTACGAAGTGAAGTAGTGTATGTGGAGGTAGGGTTCATGAGTAGTGTGTTAAAAAGCTGATGAATATTTTATGACTTCTAAAATGAGTTCTTTTTTTCATGGGTGGGGGTTGATTTGAATTTAGTTTTGTTAAGTTTGACTTGATTGTATGAAATGTTACATGCTTTAAATAAATTTAATAAAATAAAAAAAAATCACTACCGAGCAGAGTTTTGGATTTGTATATGAATTCATTGTTTTTTTTAATATATATTTTATTAATTGCTTTAAAATAAAGCACACACAGCACCAATTGAATTCTCCTTTATTATGTCCATAAATTTATGCTCCAAATCAAGTAATTTTGAATAAATGTACTTTTTTGTGTGTAAATAAAGAAAAAGCCTATTTTCTTGTGCTTTCTTCATAAATCCACCTATTAAAATGCTTGAATTGACCTTAAATTTTATAGAACATTTTCCACAAGATGCTTAAAATAAAAATGTTAATTTAACTAAACGCAACAGAGGAACATACCAGAAAGCTGAAGTCGTCAGCAAATTGCATCAAGTATATAATAAATCTGTTTCTTGGATTTTTAAAACTGTTTGCTTCAAATCATTTCAAAACAATTTTTTCTTGACTGAAAATGGCAAAATATAACCTTTTTTCTTTTTTTTATAATAGGTATCTCAGATTTACCCAAAGATTGTGTTCTTTCTAAGATTCTTCAAGCTCAGACGTTGGATAATCTGGACATTGAGGGACTCTATCCTTTGTACAGGAGAGTGCAGCAGCATCTAGAAGAGTTCCCTGAAGAGAGGTGATTAATGTTGTTGTTGTTCTTGTTGCTGATTTACCTCTCTAGGTATTGCTCAGTGGCTTCAGGTTCAAGTTATTTGGCCTTTGGAGTTTCCTGTTAAACTGTTCCTTCTTTTGAATGTAATTCAGCACGATTTCTCCCATCCATTGTTAGTTCCCTTTTGGATTTTTTCTGTTGCCCACTTGCCAGTGGGAGTAAGACTGTTAAGAAATTCTTCGGGGAATGAAAGTTGATTTGTGGGATCATCTGTGACGATGGAGTCAACGCTGGTGAAAGTTACTTCATCATCTGTAGGGATAAGTTTCAGTACCTATTCATTAAGGTGTAGTGAGTCTTTGTTGGTAACGTTTAATATAGCTCACGTACTGAGTTGTTCTGGAGTGACAGTTGAGAAGTCGATGTCGCCATATAGTTGTTGAATGGGATCAGAATTAAAAGGAAAACCATGTGAAGGTAATGTTACAGCTGTTCAGTTTTTCCCGTCTCCAACATCGATGAGCCATTTTGCGAAATGTTGTTCATGAGGAAGAGCTCTCATATTTGTCATCCGTGAAAGTACATGTATGTGACGCCACAAAGGTTGCTTGTTAATGCAACTGGTGACAGTAAGTGCTCGGGAGCCACACATAATGACGTGTCACCCGTGAGGTCACGTAATAACCTGTCAACTGCCTGGAATGCACATGCATGTGTCATTGGTGCCTCTTCCCATATTATCATTTTGGATTGCAGAAGATGTTGAGCGTGTGGCGAGGTAGGTTTGATGTTGCATGTGGAAGTAGTAGTCTGCTTCAACGGTATTTTAAAAAAGGAATGTACAGTACGTCTACCCGGTAACAATGTTGCAGCTATTCCTGTAGATGCTACGGTTGTATGAATGTCTCCACTAGCTCTGATGGTATGAATCAGGGTTTTGTAGATAAATGTTTTCCCTGTTCCTGCAGGACCATCTAAGAAGAAGCATGTTTGTTGCGGGTGGGAATCGCTGTATGCAGCATGTAAACATGTGTTTGGCGAAGTGTTGGGGGGCGGGCACATGAGCAGGCAGTGCGCATACCTCGAGAGCGAGGGTGGAGGAGGGTTAGAGTTGGAGGACGGGGCTCCATCGTGCGTACCCCATGGTCGTGCTTCCCATGGTTGGGCGACTTGGTCGATTTTATATATACAGTGGAACCTTGGTTCACGAACGTCTTTGTACACGTACAACTCGGTTTACGACCAAAAAGTTCGCCAAACTGATGCCTCGGTTCACGACCCACACACTCAGTATACGAACAAGCCAGTTTCCCTTTCGGTGTGTGCGTGCTGATGATTTCCGCATGTGTTGCATTGTTCTCGGTCAGACGTGCGTGCTTTCGCTGTGAACACTTTGTGCTCTATTCCATTTCCCTTCCGGTTCGTATGCACCGATTAATGTATTTATGCACGTGTTGAGCCGCTCCCTGTTCATTGTTCTCAGTCAGACGTGCGTGCTTTACCTGTGATCTCTTTGTGCTCTACAGTATTTTGTGTGCTTTTGCAGTTAACCATGGCTTCTAAGCACTGTAACCTCCTCTCCACCCAGTTCCTCCTCACTTCATGCCAGAACTCGACTCATGCAAGGTTAGTTTTCTTGGTGGTTTATGATTAGTTTTTGTATTATGGATGTTTCAAATGTTAATTTTTCGGTCCGTAGCATGAATTGTTGCAATGTTACTTTTCTTGGTTGTTTATTAAGTTACGGATTTTTCAAATGTTCATTTTTTTCCCTGTGCTTAAAACTCATTTTAAAAAAAGTGTTTACAGCGATCGGGCTGTAAGGCTATTAGCTTGAACTCCTGCAATGTTATTTTCTTGGTTGCTTGTTGTTGGTTTTTAAATAAAGTTCGGATTTGTTCAAATGTTCCTTTTTTTTTGCCCCTGTGCTTAAAACTCAAAAAAAAAAAACTGTTTACAGTGATTGGGTCATAAGGCTATAGCACGAACTCTTGCAATGTTAGTTTTCTCTGTTGTTCTAGGTTTTCTCGGTGGTGTTCAATGTTTTTACATTTAGTTTACTATTAGATGTGCATTCTATCGTATAATCTATATATATAAATGAGAGTTGGGATCCGAGAGACTGTGTTTGTGGAGGGATGGAGAGTTAAGGCGGGTGGGGTGTCACGTGATCATCTCCCCTCCCATTCACGTCATTTCATTCACTTCATTTCGCACTGAGCTGAGCTCTGCTGAGCTCCGCAGCTGACCCTGTCTTGCCATTCTTTTTCCTTAGTGTTTAGTCCTCTCTCCTTTACTGATTTATATAAAGGAGAGCTGGGATCTGAGAGACTGTGTTTGTGGAAGGACTGAGAGTTAAGGAGGGTGGGGGAGTCACGTGATCATCTCCCCTCCCATTCACCTCATTTCATTCACTTCATTTTGCTCCGAGCTGAGCTCCGCAGCTGATGCGGTCTTGCCGTTCTTTTTCCTTAGTGTTTAGTCCTCTCTCCTTTACTAATTTACTGTTTACTAGACGCAGTACTTACTGAATAGTATTTTTTCCTTTAGTGTTTCTACTCAGTGTTTAGTAGACGCAGTGTGCCAGTGTTCCCAGCAGTATTGTGGTTTACTGTTACTTTCTACTTCGTTTTTGTATTTAAGTGTTTAGTAGACTTTTAGTTTATCTCATTGACTGTTGTTTTTTACTGTTATTCCCGGCGGTGTTGCCCTTTTTTACTTTATCTCATTTAGTGTTGTTCCCAGCAGTGTTGCCGTTTTTCCCGTTTCTATTTTTTATGTAACATGTTCACGAATTAGTCATAGAGAAAATTTTATATATTTTTGGCTCCAGGAGGACAAACCAAAAATGTTGTATATAAAGAAGCTCTATAAGTCACATGTAGATACATAATTATTCCAACTACAGAGACTGCCGCGAAGCACACAAGGTCTGCTAGTTAACTATATTTGTGCTTAAAAATCTTTAAAACAAATATATTTACATACAGTTCGTACGGTCTGGAATGGATTAATTGTATTTACATACAATCCTATGGAGGAAATTGCTTCAGTTCACGACCAACTCGGTTTACGACCAGAGTTTGGGAACGAATTATGGTCGTGAACTGAGGTTCCACTGTCTGTGTGTGTGTGTGTGTGTATATATATATATATATATATATAGATATAGAGATAGAGAGATATAGATATATATAGATATCTGTCTGTCTGTCTATCTATCTGTATATTCTGATGTCAACAGAGCCTTGCATACATTCTGTCTTCCACATCAAGCAGAATGTTTGTGCTTTGGTTATTTTCTCAATTGAACCATCTAAAAAATGTCTTTTGTTATTCTAGCCCAGTGATTCTTAACATTTTTACATCCAAGAACCATTTTCTAACTACATATAAGTTGCAGCCCACCAGCTTATATGCAATATTACAAGGCCATAAACTCTGTTTTTAATTAATCAACAGAACAGGGTTTTTAAACTTTATAATCTGATGACCCAAGTAGTGATGTATTACCATAATGACACCAGAGCCATACATAAACAAGCAACAGTGATTATATAATAAAAAAGTGATATTTTTTGTTCCAGTTAAACATATTTCGTACGTGAATATTATTAAAACTTGAAAATAGAATGTAAACATATAGTTAATAAAAGAATTATAATTCAAAATAGGGAATACATTCCTGAGGTAGATCACTCTCAGTGTAAATGCTTAATGTAAGATTTAGTAAAACTGAGAAAAAAAATTTCATAACTGGTGTGGCTTGAGAATGTGTTGGTTCTTTTGAAAGGACAGTAGGAATGGCCACTTAAAGTAATCGCTTGATTAACATTATTGGATAAGGAATAAAGTGGTAAAAATGATGCTGTTTATTTACTTTATCTTAAATAAAAACTTTATTTTATTTGAAGAACGTTAACATTCAGTACAATCAAGTCGACCTTAACAAAACTGAATTCCCCCCAACAGCATAGGGTTGGACAAAAAAAAAAAACAAAGGGAGGAATGACCTTTCCCTGTTCTAAATTCTCATTCTAAAATGTTAATAATTAGATCTTGCCATATTTTTAAAACACTTTAAACAGATCCTATAAGCGAGAATTTTATTTTTTTCCAATTTAAAGTAGTATAGATCATCAGTTTCCCACTGATTTACAAAAGGTAGGCTGGGATTCTAACAGTTGAGCAAAATAAGTCTGTGTGCTATTAATGTGGTTTAGGCAATTACAAGCAATTTGTCCTTCTCCAGTTTATGCCCATCTGGGAGTACACCAAACACAACTGTTAATAGGTTTGTTGTGATTGTGACACCAAGGCTGTCTGATAGGTATTCAAAGATTTTTGTCCAAAGTTATGTTAAATTTGATGCACTTCCAAGGCATGTGGTTCAGTGAGGCTGGAGCTAGATTACATCTTTTGCAGGTGGGATCTTGCCCTGGATACAAAATGGAGAGAATCCAGGCTTGAACCTGCAACCTCTTAAATTATGAGGCAGCAGTTCTTTTCTCAGTACCAGCTGAGCAAACAGATCAAAGTTGTGAAGATTGATATTTAGCCTCGGGTTTTTACTCATTGACATCATCATGCAAATTGAATGATTTCTTTTTCTTTGGTTATATTCTTGAATAAAAAAGTGCATTTTTTTGTTATGCCTTCTGTGAAAGTGTTTATTTGGTATGTGGACTCAAGTCTTCACGCATTATACACTTCACATGGGCATTTTGTCATTATTACAGTAAGATGAAAAGTTTTCTGTTTTAGTTATGTGTTCAACATTTCTTACCTCGCATTTCCTGTCATCCTACATTTGTCCAGCTCGTTGTAGACACTAAACACACATGAAATTTTATGTATGTCAAATAATGATCTATTATTCACCCTATACAATTCCAGACACTTCACTGCCAGATAATGAGACTTCTGAGCATCTGAGTTGACTTCTGCTGCCTCAGCATCCAGTGCTAATCGATACATTTCCAAAACAAAGACACTGATGAGGAGGTGCGATGGAATTTAAGGTGGTCCGGCATTACTTTTTTCGTAGACTTCAGGGATTCTAGTGTCAATGATTTTGTATTCTCCCGTTTTGTCTATAGTAAAATTATGCATATACATCTTATAAGCTTACATAACTCAGTGTTTGAATTTATGCTCTAGACACCAAATGGGTTAAAACAAAATCAAGGATGAAGAATACTTTTATCTTTTTAATTTATTTGTCTTCTCCCAATGGGTCAATTTGAACCACAGTGAGCTAAAGTGAGAGCAGCAGTGCATAACTTTATAGTGGTAAATTATGTCGGATCCATTTCTACAAACTGGACAGAATGAATTTTAAGTCAGAACTGTATTGACTGGGTGCTTGTCTTAAGAGGTTGTGGAAACAGTAAGCCTTGTAACCTTGCAGCTATGATTTTTTGAAAGGTTTGTCATTTTTCTTTCACACTGCATGTGTACAACTATATTGCCAAAAGTATTGGGACATCCTTCCAAATCATTGAAGTCAGGTGTTCCAATCACTTCCATGGCCACAGGTGTATAAAATCAAACACCTAGGTATGCAGAGTGCTTCTACAAACATTTGTGAAAGAATGGGTCACTCTCAGGAGCTCAGTAAATTCAAGTGTGGTACCGTGATGGGACAGCACCTGTGCAGTAAGTCTTCGTGAAATTTCCTTGCTACTAAATATTCCACGGTCAGCTGTTGGTGGTATTGTAACAAAGTGGAAGCAACAACAGCATCAACTCGGCCACGTAAAATCACAGAGTGGGGACAGCGCATGGTGTGACAAAGGGTGTGCAGAAGTCACCAGCTTCGTGCAGAGTCAATAGCTATAGACCTCTAAACTCTGTGTGGCCTCCACATTAGCACAAAAACTGTGTGTAGAGAGCTTCATGAAATGGGTTTCCATGACTGAGCAACTGTATCCAAGCCTTACCTCACGAAGTGCAATACAAAGCGTTGGATGCAGTGGTGTAAAGCACATCGCCACTGGACTCTAGAGCAGTGGAGACATGTCCTCTGGAGTGACGAATCACATTTCTCTCTGTCTGGAAGTTCGATGGATGAGTCTGGGTTTGGTGGTTGCCAGGAGAATAGTACTTGCCTGACTGCACTGTGCCAAGTGTAAAGTTTGGTGGTGGTTTTTCAGGAGTTGGGCTTGGCCCCTTAGTTCCGGGGAAAATAACTCTTAATGCTTCAGCATATGACCATTTTGGAAAATTTGATGCTACCAGCTTTGTGGGAACAGTTTGGGGATGGCCCCTTCCTGTTCCAGCATGACTGCACACCAGTGCACAAAGCAAGGTCTATAAAGAAATGGATGAGTGAGTTTGGTGTGGAGGAAATTGACTGACCTGCATAGAGCCCTGAACTCAACCTGATAGAACACCTTTGGGATGATGGTACACATTTCTTAAGACCTGTGTGCTTGAGACATGCAGAGAGGCTGAAGTGCTTGAGACATGGTGACGAGAACTTTGCAAATGCAAGAGGATGCTGGGAGTTTTCTTTGTTTCTTGTGGTGTGAAAGTTAATTAAAAAAATACATTTTGCTCTTAAAAACATTGGACTTTTTAGATGATGGCTTGGAGGAGCCAGTTATCAATGAGGGCTACATCAGCAGGAGATGCCAGCTGATCAAACACTTCACGCTTCAGGTTCGCTTAACTGGAGGAAGAGGAGTTGGCTGGCCTGTGTTGTAGTAGAGAATTGGCGGACCCATCCCAGGTGGCCTTTAAAGCAGTGTTTCCCAACCTCAGTCCTGGGGGCACACTGTGGCTGCAGGTTTTTGTTCCAACCAACTTCTGTTTTTAATTGGATGCCTGGGCTAATTAAGTGATGTTGTAAGAGCCACTGAGAGATTTCTTCGACAGGCGTCTTACCCGTGCCTGACTTCACCTTACGCAAAGCGGCTACACTAAAGTTAAAAAACCTGCCTGAAATTTTGAAACCTGCTTAAGATCTGAACCTGCCTAGGACTGAAAGTTTAAAACTGCCTTGGATCATAAAAGAAAGCAAGCCTGCATTTTCAACGCCATGGCATCTGAGTCCGGGAGCCAGAGAACATTTCGAACCCCCATTGAAAGTAACAGTGGTGTGAGTGGAAGTCACAATGATCAGGATGTTTCAATGGAAGATCATCTTGATGATGACATAAAGCCGTCCAATTCATTAACATCTAAACTTCAGTCTGAAATGGACTACAAATACAAACAATTATCTATTACAATGAAGACTGTAAATGAATTAAAAAGAAATGAACTTAATTACGAATCTATAAAATCGATCTTCGAAAACTCGTTCCTTAACATGAGAATGGAATATAAAAGGTTAAACGACAAACTCTTATCCCTCCAGAGTAACGAAGATATACGGAAAATGCTACAAAAGGACTTTGATGCTAAAATAGAAACTATTCGCACATTTTCGGAAAATACGATGGAATGGGTCTTTGAAGTACGTCAAAATATAAGCCTCAACCAGCAGCCTGACTTTTCGGCTAGCCAATTCAAGGATTACAGAACGACGAATGACTTTCCTGACGTCTCGCCAGAAGATAGTGTCTCACAGGTTTCCATTCAAAGTAAAAGTCATATAAGTTCTGCGGCGAATTCAGCCAAAGCCTCCCAAATCTCCGCAAAATCTAAACGTAGTACAAGTTCAGCCGGGACTTCTATGAGCGCCATCAAATCTCAAGAGGCAGCACACGCTGTGCTGTTGGCTAAAGCAGAAAACCAAAGAAAGCAACAGGCTCTAGATTTGGAAGAAATGCAGTCAAAAATAAAGAGAAAGGCTGAGGAAATGCAGAGAAAAGCTGAAGAAGCTCAGCTAAAAGCTAAAAGAGATCAATTGGCTTTAGAGGCAGCTATTGCAGAATCAGAAGCGAAATTAAAAGCACTTAAAGGGCGTAAACGCAGTCCTAATAGACTAAGCCAGAAACCAGATGTGAAATTTGAAAAGTCGCAAGATGCGAACAGTTACAACTTTACAAATACGAATGAAAGTAAAAATAATCCACAGCAACCTTATCAGCAACAAACGAAGCACCTCTTCAACAATCGCTTATGAAAGCCACGATCAACAGAAAGAACAACAGAATAAGACACAAGCTCCTAATGTACCCCATAAAAAGATCCCAGTATTTGAAGGCGATCCATTGACTTATATAAACTTTATAAGAGCATTTGATCGAATCATAGACCAAGAAGTGAGTGATCCTGATAGCAAACTAGGGTATTTGATACAATTCACCAAGGCGAACCTAAAAATATAGCTCTAAACAACTTATACTTACCGCCAGAAGAAGGATATAGAAATACCAGAAGAACGTTAGAAAAATTTTACGGAAACCACGCTCATATAGGAGATGCTTACATGATGAAAGTAAGGAAGTGGCCACACTTGAAATCAGGAGATATTGAAAGTTTAAAGACATACACCCTCTTCATTGGTAATTGTAAAAGTGTTATGTCGGGCTTAAAAGACGGACACGAATTCGAAAACAATTTAAATATCCGCATTATGTCATCGAAGCTCCCCCAAGAACTACGAGAGCTCTGGCAAAATAAAGCAACAGAGATGGAAAGTAAAGAAAGAAGAAAACCAGGTCTAGCTGACTTATATAGTTTCTTGGAAGATCGAATCATAGCCTCCCTGCATCCAATGTATGGTGCTTGCTATACAAACTATACCTTCAAAAGAGAGAAAGAAAAGGCTGATTACGAAAAATATCCTGTGAAAGGCAGAACGAGAAAGGACAACTTCGTCTCAAATTTTGCCACTACTGTTGAAAAAGAAATTAAAAAGGAGACAACTGAGCGTGTACACAGTAAGCACTGTTTTTTCTGTGACAAAAAGCATGATCTTAATGACTGCAACGCAATTCAGAAATTAACTTATGAAGGTAAAATTGACTTTTTGAAATCCAAAGGCTTATGCTTTAAATGTCTAAGACAAGGACATCTTAGCAAAGATTGTGAAGAAAAAATTAAATGCAGTATATGCTCTCATTTCCATCCAGCTATTTTGCATATAAATAAAGAAAAGGACTCGATGATAAAGCTAAATCCATTAAAGAAGAGAGCTCTAAATCGAAACAGAAAAGCGCTTCTTCTACCAAAGCGCCCATAACTCCGAAGGAGTCATGCATGGTTACCGAGGTTGGAGATAGTGTCATAGCTGCGGTTCCAGTTAAACTTAAATCCAAAGGGAAAGAAAAATATGTTGAAACATATGCTCTAATAGACCCATGTAGCTCAGCCACATTTTGCACAGAGAGCATTAGACAACAATTAAATCTTTCAGGAAGAAAATCGCTTATGTATCTCAATACTCTAGATAATCTAGAAAAACCTTTAAAATGTAAGATCTTAACAGAGTTACAAGTCAGTGGGATTGAAGAAAACACGTTTTATGATTTACCAGAGGTACGTACAGCAACTGTTATACCTGGTAATAAGGACAAAATTCCTACTCAATAAGATATTTGAAATGGCCTTACCATAAAGATGTATACCTACCCCAAATAAACGCAGAAGTAGGTTTAATAATAGGTACAAACTCTCGCAAACTCTTAGAGCCATGGGAAATCATACATAGCGAAGGAGATGGACCTTTCGCAACAAGAACACCTCTAGGTTGGACTGTTCTTTGTTATACGAAAGAGACAGATAACAGAAGTGCAAAAAGATGTTCAGTCAATTGTGTAACAATAAAGCAAGTAGAACAAATGTTACTCAAGCAATACAATATAGACTTTCCAGAACGCGACTGTGAAGAAAAGAGGAAATGTCACAGGAAGACATTAAATTCATGCGCATAGCCTCAGATACTGCAAGTCTAGTGAACGGACATTATTGTATTAATCTGCCCTTTAAAGATGAAACACTTAAGGTACCAAACAATCGTTGTATTGCAAAACAACGTGCTATAGGACTTAAAAGGAAACTTACAAGGTTCCGACGTTTCATGAAGATTATAAAGCGTTCATGAAAGACATTTTAGACAAAGGTTATGCCATAAAGGTACCCACTGAACAGCGGACCCTCGAAAATGAAAAAATATGGTACATCCCTCATCATGGAGTATACCATCCAAAGAAAAACAAAATAAGAGTAGTATTTGATTGTACAGCCACCTATCAAGGTTTTTCTCCAAATGAACAGTTGTTGAAAGGACCTGATTTAACTAATACACTCATCGGTGTTCTTACAAGATTCAGAGAGGAACCAATCGCTCTCATGGCGGACATTAAATCAATGTTCTATCAAGTGAAAGTACCAGAAAAGACATGGATCTTCTTCGTTTTCTGTGGTGGCCCGAAGGTAATCTAAACAATGAACTTGAGGAATACAAAATGACAGTGCATCTTTTCGTGCTACTGTCGCCCAGTTGTGCCTCTTATGCCTTAAGAAGAACAGCAGAGGATGCAAGGGACACAGCTCGAGGAAGCAGTTAACACTGTGTTAAATAATTTCTATGTGATGATTGTTTAAAGTCAGTTGCTACTGAAGAACAAGCCATAAAATTGGCCAAAGATCTTAAAGCCCTTTGCTTAAAGGGAGGATTTTATCTTACAAAATGGATAAGTAATAGCAGAGCAGTTTTGCTGTCAATCCCTGAAGAAGACAGGGCAAAAGATCAAAAAGACTTGGACTTAAGCCATGATCTGTTACCAGTTGAAAGAGCCTTGGGTGTTCAATGGTGCACACAGACTGACAGTTTCAAGTTCCAGGTAAAGCTGCAAGATAAGCCTGCTACAAGACGCGGCATTCTGTCTGTGGTCAGTTCAATATATGACCCACTTGGATTTCTAGCGCCAGTCATACTGCCTGCCAAGCTTATTCTAAGAGAACTGTGTAAAGAAAAATATGCTTGGGATCAAGAAGTGGAAGCTAAGTACGTTCGGCAATGGAAAAAATGGATGGACGATTTGCAGCTACTTGTGAATTTTAATGTAGTTAGGTGCTTTAAACCACCTGGATTTGGTCAAATAATGACCGCACAAATGCATCATTTTGGAGATGCTTCAGAAAACGGGTATGGTACTGTTTCCTACCTCTTTTTGACTAACAAAGAAAATGAGAGACATTGTTCATTTCTAATGGGGAAATCAAGAGTGGCACCACTAAAATCTGTAACTATACCAAGGTTGGAACTTACAGCAGCAGTGATAGCAGTCAAAATGGACAAAATGTTAAAACGAGAACTGCAGATTCCCCTGCAAGAGTCGATCTTTTGGACTGACAGCACCACAGTACTAAGGTACATCGCAAATGAAAGTACACGCTACAAAACCTTAGTTGCCAACAGAATCGCAGTGATAAGAGAGCACACGCAACCCTCGCAATGGAGATATGTCGCATCTGCGCAAAATCCTGCGGATCAGGCATCAAGAGGTTTGACAATAGAAAGCTTCATCAAACGTAAGACGTGGATACAAAGCCCGAATTTCCTACTACAGCCAGAGGACGAATGGCCTGAGAGACCGGATGAGGTGGACTTGTCTACTAGCGCGATCCGAAATCAAAAGGTGTGTAGCAAATTTTGCATGTGTAGAAGAAAAAACTGAACCGGTAAAAAGACTTATAGAGTACTACTCGGAATGGTACAAATTAAAGAAAACAGTAGCTTGGTTTCTTAAGTTTAAAGAAGTGCTAATACGCTTGAAAGAAGAGAGAAAGGCGATTCAATATACAGTTAGCCAATCTGGACATAGCCCAGAAAAACAAAAGACACTGATCGCAAAACATATGAAAGAATACAAATCAACAATGAGACTAAAGCCTCTGTCTCTAGATGACTTGTCTAAAGCAGAAAATGAGCTTATTCGACTAAGTCAAGTACAAGCTTACCTAGAAGAAGTTAAAGCACTAAGTAAAAATAGGCCTGTAAAGAAAAGCAGTAAAATCATTAAACTGGATCCAGTCCTGCAAGAAGGAATATTAAGAGTCGGAGGAAGACTCAGCAAATCAGCTATGCCAAAGGAAGCTAAGCATCCTGCAATAGTTCATAAAAACTCGCATATCGCTACACTCATAATCAGACACCTTCACCAAGAACACAGACACTGTGGACGTAATTATTTGCTAGCAGAACTACGTCAAAAATACTGGATACCTCAGGCAAACGCAGCCATCAGAAAAATAATTTGAAATGCACTACGTGCAGAAGATACAATGCGAAAGCTGGTGAGCAAAAAATGGCAGATTTGCCAGAAGATCGCCTAGCACCCAACAAAAAGCCTTTCACTAATGTTGGAGTTGATTATTTTGGACCCTTTTTTGTCAAAAGAGGACGAAGCTTAGTCAAAAGGTATGGAGTAATTTTCACCTGTTTAACAACTAGAGCCGCGCACATTGAGATTGCACACAATTTAGACACGAATTCCTGTATCCAAGCGATTCTCAGATTTAAGAGTAGAAGGGGCGGGTTAAAATCATGCGCTCAGATAATGGAACAAATTTTGTTGGAGCCGAAGAGAGCTACGAGAAGCCACAAAAAATTTGGAGCACGAAAAAATCAGCAAAGAAATGATGCGAAGAGAAATCAAATGGATTTTTAACCCACCGTCAGCCTCTCATCAAGGCGGAGTTTGGGAAAGACAAATCAGAAGTATAAGAAAGATTTTAAATTGACACTAAACCAACAAACACTCGATGATCAAAATCTTCACACACTGATGTGCGAAGTGGAATCAATACTAAATAATAGACCCCTTACAGAGACATCTAACGACCCTAACGATCTGGAACCGCTCACACCCAATCATCTATTGTTATTGGACACTGAACCCGATATGCCACCTGAACTAGTTTCGAAGAACGAATCATATTCAAGAAGACGCTGGAAACAAATTCAATACATGGCAGATTTGTTTTGGAAAAGATGGACTAAAGAGTATTTGCCAATACTTCAGGAACGCCAAAAATGGCTTACACCAAAAAGAAACCTTGAACAAGGAGACATCGTTCTAATTGTGGATAAAGCTACACCTCGCAATTCATGGGTAATGGGTCGAGTCACCAAGACAATGCCAGATGCCAAAGGTGCCGTCAGAAGAGTTTGCGTGCAAACCAAGAACAGTATACTGGACAGACCCGTGAGCAAACTGTGCCTGATCCAGGAGGCTTCAAACAATGATTAAAATGACTCATTCTCTTTTTGCATGCCTGATTTTAAAGCTTTTTTAAAATTTAGTGCTTGTGTTTATGCATTAGAGTTTAAGCTAGAAAGTTTCCTAAGCTTAATATTTGTGTTTTTATAGTAGAAACTAAGTTAAGCTTCTTAAGGTTTGTTTTAAGTTTGGTAAAGTAATGAAGGCTCTTATTAAGTAAAGTTAAGTAATTGATTTCTGCCCTAGCATAAACAATTAGGGGCCGGATGTGTAAGAGCCATTTTCCCAGTTCTATAAAATGTATGAATATTTACTAGATGATAATGCCTAAAATATGGGAGGTTCCTAAACCCCCGTGAATAGAATTGAGTTGGTATTTTCCTGTCATCTCTTAACAGTTTTTGAGTAAACAATGTTCTTTAGTAAGTGTTTGGCCTTACCTTGTGTAAGGTATAGAGGCATACGGTTTTTTAACCGTGTCCTTGAAAGAATTCGTTTTTATGCTCGCGTTCGTGCTTATGCACGGTGAGCTTGGCGCATATCTAAGTGCCAACGGCCTAAGGGTCTTTTGAGTGTGAAGTAACTCGTAAATTAAAAGATCTAAGTTTTGAACCGTATGTTTAAAGCATACAGAAGAAGAAGTAAATAACCTTTAAGTACAGAAGTAACCAAAGCTTCATAAGAAAAACTAAGTTTATAGAAGATACATTTTTCCCTTTTTTTGCCTTTATTCTTTGTGTGTAACTATTTTTCTTTTTATTCTTGTATGGATTATTTGCCTTTAACTTTCACTAAATATTTTTAAAACGAACTTTTGGACTGAGAGATTTCTTCGACACGCGTCTTACCCGTGCCTGACTTCACCTTACGCAAAGCGGCTACACTAGTGTTATTTCCCAAGTTCTGTGTTTTGGGAACAATGTAGACATTAGAAAAGTAAGTTTTTGTTTTTTAAAAAACAAATATTAAAACAAGCAGTTATATGGGAATAATGTATTTTTTTTCTTTTTAACAATATTTTCATCTTGATTTTCATTCTACTTTTCTAGGTGTTGTAATTGTTTAATTAATCCATTAATTACTAATCAGTGGGTCTGATGCTAAAGTAGTTGCAGCCTTTGATTATTGAGTGTTTGCCCGCGTGTTTGCTCTGCACATTTTTAATTGTCATTAATAAGATACAACGAAGGGGAAAAACTGCACAGAGAAAGGGCAAAATGTAATGAAATCAACAAAAGAGAGTTAAGCATTTAAATCTATAGCAAAAGCAGAAATATTTCTAAATGTCTTATAAATGTAAAAATCATACTGCTGTATTTTTCTGAATGCAGAATAAAATAATAATAAATACATTTTATTTATATAGCGCCTTTCCCATGCTCAAGGCACTAGACAGAATTTAAGAAAGAACAGCAGGGTATAAAGTATATAGCATTGTGTAAACCATATAAATAAATAAAGAAGATTAAGACAGTAAATTCAGAGATAAAGCCTAACAGGCAACATAATTGACTAGCCAACCCGCGGCGTACCATACGCCGCATAATCAGGCCGGTTTTTTAATGATTTTTAAGCAGAGTGAGAAAATTTAACATTTGAAAAATCGGTAATGTAATAAATCAGCAAGAAAAGCAACATTGTAACAATGCACAGAACGAACCAACACACAATCGTCCGTGACTGAAAACTGGCGCACCATCCTCGCGCCTTCTCCTGCCAGACGGAGGGATGGGGTTGCACGGCGCGGAGTGTGGAACGGGAGGAAAGGAGAATGACGTCCATTCAGCTACGTCCGTCATGCTAGTCTGCTGATTTCTCATTCAGTATGCACTGCCCGCTCATGTGCCCACCTCCAACTTGTCACTTGAGTCGCCGTCTTTACATAGTCCAGATGTACCTGTGAGTGACGTAGACTTTTTTCATTTCTCTGTGCGGTTTTGGCTGCTATTCTATGTATAATCCACCAAGACACCCGATCACGGTAGTAGCGAGGTGGGAGGGGGTGTGTACAAAGGGTTGGGACGCAACCAGTGGGAGCGTATGAGTCGCAATTAGTGGGAATTCCATGGTTTGCAGCCCGAATGGGGTTCAACAGCTTACCCACGCCGGGTAGACACATACTCAATGTCGTGCATAACTATTTTTTGAATGCTAAACACTTCTGGAAAGACACGGTTGTCTAAAACGGGTTGCTGTGAGAATACAACAGTAAGTGAATGAAAAGATGGATTTCTGGAGAAAGCAAAATACAACACAATAGTGAACCCGCGGCATAACAAATGCCGCATCATTATTTATTGATGGTTGAACACTTCTGGAAAGACACAGTTGTCTAAAAAGGGAGTGTTTGAGGATACAAAAGAAAGAGAATGAAAAGATGGAAGTGTAGACTTTTCATTGCTCTAAGCAGTTTTGGCTGCTTTTATTTATATATATATATATATATATATATATATATATATATATATATATATATATATATATATATATATATATATATATATATAATCGAACCAAGACACCCGATCACGGTAGTAGCGAGGGGGGTTTGAACAAAGTGCAGGAGCATCTAAGAAGACACATGTTTGTCACCGATGCGAATTGCTGCATGTAGCGTCTAAAACAGTTTGCTATGGTGCATGCAGGCGTGCGTCGTAACCGAAAACTCGGTTTTTTAAAGACTGCTTACTTCATTGTATTTTAACCTCGGTTGTAAAGGAATGTTTTAAGGACCCCATGGGATACCCCTCAGTTTTGGTTGCTTTTCTACACATAATCCACCAAGATACCCGACCACGGTAGGAGGGGGGTGTGCACAAAGGGTAGGTACGTAATGAGTGGGAGCGTATGAGTCACATTGAGAGGGAATTCCACAGCTTGCAGCCCGAATGGGGTTCAACGGCTTACCCACGCCTTTCTGCGCTGGGTAGACACACGGTCAATGTCATGCATAATTATTTATTGAATCGTAAACACTTTTGGAAAGACACGGATGTCTAAAACGGGTTGATGTGAGAATGCAACAGTAAGTGAATGAAAAGATGGAATTCTGGAGAGAGCAAAATACAGTACAACACAATAGTGAACCTGCGGCATAACAAACGCTGCGTGGCTCAGACGTGCATGCGGATTCTTACCACAGATGAAAGGGACTAACTGGGTGGTCGGTTAGTTTTTGCATCCGGGCAAATGGGCAGGCAGTGTGAACGCCTAGAGAGCGAGGGTAGACGCCGGCCGGTGAAAAAGGAGCGTTGGTGGGCAGGAAAACGTCTTCCGTGTTCCTGCAGGAGCATCTAAGAAGATGCATGTTTGTCGCGGAAGCAAGTAGCTGTATGTAGCGGGTAAAACAGTTTGCTATGGTGCACACAGTTGTGCGTCGTAACCGAAAAGTTGGTTTTTAAAGACTGCTTACTTCATTGTGCTTCATTCTCAGTTGTAAAGGATTGTTTTAAGGATCCCTTGGGATACCCCTCGCAAACCGTTTCACATGCTGCATATGGCGATTCACCTCCGTGAGAAACATGCCTCTATGAACAGTCAACGTAGCTCAGAGGTGCATGACATGCACATGACATTAACCTGTCCTGCACTGCATGTGGCCTCTACAACAGACGAATATAAATGACGCCATTTTTTCTGTATCCAATGGTCTTGGAGTTGGTGGGCGTGGCTCTTTACTGTGTGCCCCATAGTTGTCTCACTTGACCGCGGCTTAGTGAATCCACGCCTCTTCCGGCGTGCTTTCCATGGTTGTCTTGCCTTAGTGAATTATATATATATATATATATATATATATATATATATATATATATATATATATATATATATATATAGATGATATAGCACACACACATACAGGTTACATGAGCATCTTAAAATAGAGGTAAACTGAGAGAAGGGTAGTAAAGTAGACTCGAGCTAAAAGCCTTCCTGAACAGATGAGTTTTGAGTTGTTCTTTAAAAGAATTCATGAAGTCAGCTGACCTGATTAATTTCGGTAGGTAATTCCAGAGTCTGGGCGCTATACAGCTGAAAGCCCTGTCGCCCATGGAGTGTAGATTAGTGTGGGGCACAACAAGATTGCCGGAATCAGAGGACCTTAGTGGGCAGACAGGCACATAGTGTTGGAGAAGGTCGTTTAAGGCTTTGTAGGTTATTAGTAGGATTTTATATTCAATTCTGTAAGACACAGGGAGCCAGTGAAGGCGGAGCAGGATGGGTGTTATGTGCTCGCTGCTGCTGGTTCAAGTAAGGACACTTGCAGCTGAGTTTTGAATAATCTGGAGCTGTGATATACGATTAGAAGCGGCACCTGCCAGTAGGGAATTACAATAATTTATGTGGGATGTGATAAAAGCTTGAACAAGTTTCTCAGTGTTAGAAAAGGAGAGTAAGGAGCGAACATGGGATATGTTACGGAGGTAAAAGTTAGAAAGTTTCTTAATATGATCTATGTGGGTGAATAAGAAAGGAAGGAATCAAAAATGACACCGAGATTCTTTGCAATAGTGGCAGGTCTGATGAGATTACTGCTAAGATAGACTGGAAAAGAGTTCATTTTATTAATTTGCACTTTAGTCCCAATTTGCAGGAGTTCGGTTTTGTTGCAGTTTAATTTTAAAGAGTTCTGCTTCATCCAGGTATTTATTTCACTGAGGCAGGTTGTGAGCTGAGAGAGCTCCTTGGTAAAGTTCCACTTTTAACATTGAAATAGAGTTAAGTATCGTCTGCATAAAAATAAAAAGCTATGAATAATATGGCCAAGGGAAGCATATAAATACAGAAGAGAAGAGGGCCGAGAACAGAGCCCTGAGGTACTCCTTGTGTGACTGGTGCTGATTTGGATCTGCTGTTGCCAAGACTAACAAACTCGTGCCTATCAGTCAGATAGGACTTGAACCACTGGAGGGCAGTGCCAGAGATACCCAGCATGTTCTCCATTTTGGACAGTAGAATGTCATGTTAGACTTCAGTGCAGCATTTGACACTGTCAAACACAATTAATATGCTGGTTTGTCCAGTGTCTGCTGCCATAAGCAAATCATTGGTTACCCGCAGCAGAGCAGTTTCCATCAAATTATTAGAGGTTAAGTAATTGGTGAGTTGGGAGGCTACAACACGCTAAAGAACTTTTGACAGAAAATTTAAGTGGGGAAATAGGCTGAAAATTGTTAAGATTGTCAGCATCAAGATCAGAGTTTATTTTTTTTTAACATTGGGGTTACAGAAGCAAATTTTTAAAGTAACAAACGCAGATGTGACGGGTGAGAACTTCTGGATGGAGTTGGAAAACAGGGAGAGATATAAACAGTATTTATGTTAGTTGAATTATTTAGATGTTTAATTTTGTTACAGAAAAAGTGGAGGAATTCCTCACAGACTTCAGTAGAAGAGGTAGTTGGGCCAGATGTGGGTTCGATTAGTTTATTAACTACAGAAAACAAAACCCTTGGGTTATCGTGGCCACTTTCTATTATTCTGCCATAATGGGTGTTCTTGGCAGCAGTTAGTGCTTCTCTGTAAGCTCTTTGGTGGTCAGAGAAAACCTGGATGTGCACGGTGAGGCCAGTCTTATGTGACATTCTCTCAAGGCGTCGTCCTGCTGCTTTCTTAGACCGCAGTTCTGAATTATACCAAGGACCTGAACGCTTAAAGGAACCTCCTTATGTTTTAAAGGAGCTGTTTTATCTAATGCTGAATGAAGGGCTGAGTTATAGTGGTCAACAAGACTATCTAGTGTTGATGGAATAGGTGCAGACAGTAAAAGATCAGAAATGGATCCAGAAATGTTAGAGGTACATATATTTTTAAGGTTTCTGTAAGAAATTTGTGGTTTACCTGTAAGAGGAGGGAGAGATAATGAGACAGTGAAAAATACTGCTTTATGGTCAGGGAGTCCCAAATCAGTGCTGTAAATTTTGACAATGTAGTACAGATCAGATCCAATTTATGACCACCAGAGTGGGTGGGAAAATCAACATGTTGTGTCAAGTCAAAACAGTCCAGTAAGGATAGGAATTCATTTCTCAGTTTAGATGTAGTAATGTCAATATGGATGTTGAAATCACCAAGAAGGATAATTCTCTGGGAGGAAGAGCTTAAGTGGGTTAAAAGTTCAATGAGATCAGATAAGATGAATGCATTGTATTTTGGAGGACGATAAAGAACCATGAGTGAGACACGACCTGATTCCGTTATTGGTTTAAGAGCCAGGCACTCAAAAGAGAATGGACAATCAGTTGGGATTCTTTTGATGTTTAAATCTACTCTGACAATTGCTGCAAGTCAACCGCCTTGTCTTGAGCTGCAAGGCTCTGTGTGGAAAGTAAATACAGGAGGTGTCGCCTCCGAAAGATACGAAAATTAATTAGGTTTTTTCCATCTCTCCAATAAACACAGTATATCAAGAAAAATATAAAAGAAAAATAATACCAGCTAATTAAATGAGATCAGTGTTATACGGCATTGTCACTGATTAGGAATCTGGTTGGAACAAAAACCTGCTGCCACAGTGTGTCCCCAGGACCGAGGTTGGGAAATGTTGCTTTATAAGCATAGTGTGCACCCCTAAGGTGGTCCAGGAGGAGAATTCAGACCAGACAGGTAGAAATAGGTGGGTCATGATCACAAGGCATAAGGAAAAGGATGCATGCTGTCCGGGGTTCTGCCTATGCCACGTGCCAGTCCAGGTAAGATTGAGGAGATTAGAAGGCATAAAATAATGCGTGGCTCAAATCTTGCTGCAGGGTAGAATGGTATAGGTTTATGGGTTATTGGAAATCCTTTTGGAATAGATGGGACCTGTTCTGTCATGACGGGGTACATCTGAACCAGAGGGGCACCAATGTATTGGGGAGGCATATGAGTAGGCTAGTCGAGGATTGTTTAAAATAAGGGATGATGGGGGGAAGTTCAGGGAGTTTAGGACAGGCCAGGTTTAGGTCTATACATGGAGGAACAAGCAATGGTGTAAAAATAAAAATGCGTTGTAATATAAATTCTAACACAACATTTAAATATAGAAGGAGTAACACATTAAAAATAGCTTGCCTTAATGCTAGAAGTATCAAAGATAAGGTAAGTGAGTTGGAGCTGTATGTGCCAGAGCATAATTATAATAATATAGCAATAATGGAAAACTGGCTAAATAACAAAAATGGGGATGAGTGTAACATAGAAGGATATACATTTTTTAGGAAGGATAGACAGAACTGAAGAGGAGGTGGGGTTCCTGTTTATGTCAAACAATTTAAATGTAAATCCTCTTCAGTTGGACGATGAGCCCCATCTTAGTGAGGACCACCCAATTCAAACAGTAATTTCAACACACATCTTTTTAGTAATATCAAAAGGGCACGTTTACAGAGAGATATTATAGTCATGGGGACTTTAATTATCCAAATATTAACTGAGTTAACCTTGCAGTTGGAGGAGCACTTGAGCAGGAGTTTTAAGGCGTAATCGTGACAGTTTTCTGACAACAGTATGTTAAAGCACCAACACGGTGTGAAGCTTGTCTGGATTTAGTATTTTGTAATAATCCAGGTAGAATTGAGAGCATAGAGGTAATTGAACCACTAGGGTCAAGTGATCAAAATATAATATAATTCTCAGTATTTTGTAAGATTGCAGATGTAAAGACTAAAATTAAGTTGAACTTTGGTAGGGCAAATTTTGAGCAGATGCTACAAAGTCTAAGTAGGATAGACTGGGATAAGCTTTTATGTGTTGAGACGGTCAAGGAGCAATGGAACAGGTTTAGAAATGTTTTACATGTAATGCAGGACAGATACATACCTAAATTGGGAATAATAGTAAATTTTAAAAAACTCCACAGTGAATTAATAACGATTTAAAAAAGAAGCTGTAAAGAAAAAAATGCTTTATAAAGCATATAAGACTAATGACTGCAAAGTGAATTATAGAGTGTATGAGAACATGAGGGCATCCATTAAGAAGGATATCAGGGAGGCTAAAAGACTGTTGGAAAGGAATATAGCAGATAAGATGAAAGAAGACCCTAAGAGATTCAGCATTTTAGTAGTAAAAGAACAATCAAGGTGGAGGTGAAGTGCATCAGAAATAGTAAAGGGGAATTAAAAGATACAGACAGTGAAATAGAAGATGCCCTAAACTTGCATTTTTCTGAGGTCTTCACAAGTGAGGAAGTGGATAACCTCCCAGAGGTAAACGGGACTACAAAGGAGGTACTGAGGGATTTGGAAATTGTAGAGGGAAAAGTGCTGCTCAGATTAAATAGGCTGAAATTAAACATATCAGCAGGACCAGATAATATTTATCCTCGAGTTCTTAAGGAGGTTAGTGAGTACATATATAAACCATTGACACACATTTTTAGGAAATCACTGTACACTGGAGGGATTCTGAAGGACTGGAAAATGGCAAATGTCATCCTATAATATAAAAAGGGTGACCGGGCAGATCCAAGCAACTATATAGGCCAATAAGCTTAACTTGCATCAGAGGAAAATTAATGGAAGGAATTATTAAGGATACAATTGAGCAACACTTGGCAAAAACAGGAGTTATTCTGAACAGTTAGAGTGGGTTCAGGAGAGGGAGGTTTTGTTTTACTACTGGAATTCTATGAGAAGGAAAAAAACGGATATCATCAAACTGGAGCATATAATATTATTTACCTTGACTTTCAGAAAGCATTTGATAAGGTGCCACATGACAGGCTGGACATCAAACTACAAGAAGTGGGGGCTCAGAGTGTTGATTTTAGATGGGTGCCGAATTGGCTCAGACACAGGAAGCAGAGGGTGATGGTGCGAGGAACCTTATCAGAATTAACCAATGTTGGAGTGGAGTTCCACAGGGGTCAGTGCTAGGGCTGCTGCTATTTTTAATATATGTTGTGATGGATGGCCAGGGATCTTGCCCGGTCTGGACGCCCTTTTGATGAGAAGACTGGGGGAGTGGACATATCACCATCAGTACCACTCCTGGGACACGAGAGGGCAGTCCCCCTGGTTTACTTCAGGGTCAAGGAACTGGAGCTTAGAAGCTCAACCCTGGGGTCCGAGGCCACAACTAGGGGGCGCCTGGACAGCTCTGGAGCTTTGGCATGTAGCACTTCTGCAACACCCAGAAGTGCTGCCAGAAGAGGAGCTGAATTCACATGCAGCAGTTCCGCCACACCTGGAAATGCTGCCGGATGATAATCGGGATGCAACTGGAGCACTTCCAGGTTTAGTATCAAGGAGGTCGCCTCACTCCACTCTGTGAGTAGGAGTCGGGAGGAAGAAGACAGCTTGTGAGAAGAGGAGTGAGGGCGACAGAAGAGTAGAAGAAGAGAGGAAGAAAAGACTGAGTATTCGTCTAATCGAGCATTGTGAGGTGTTATAAAAAGTATTAAACGTGTGTGATTTTTGACATCTAGCAAATAATTTGGAATCCAGTATATCATTACAGAAGGACTTGGATGGCATACAGGCTTGGTCAGCTTTGTGGCAGATGAAATTTAATGTCAGTAAATGTAAGGTTTTACACATGGGAAGTAAAATTGTTAGGTTTGAATACACAGTGGGCAGTCTTTAAATCGAGAGTACACCTTATGAGAAGGATTTAGGAGTTTTAATGGACTCTAAGCTGTCAACCCGACAGCGTTCAGAAGCCATTAAGAAGGCAAACGGAATGTTAGGGTATATAGCACAATGTGTGGAATATAAGTCCAAGGAGGGTTATGCTCAAGCTTTCTAACACTCTAGTGAGGTGTCATCTGGAGTACTGTATGCAGTTTTGGTCTCCAGGCTACAAAAAAAGAGCATAGCAGCACTAGAAGTCGTCCAGAGAACAGCAACTAGGCTGATTCCAGGGCTGCAGGGTATGAATTATGAGGTTAGATTAAAAGAGCTGAACCTTTTCTGTTTAAGCAAAAGAAGATTAAGAGGTGACATGATTGAAGTGTTTAATATTATGAATGGAATTAGTACACGAGGACACAGTTGGAAACTTCTTATTGGTAAATTTAGCACAAATATCGTTAAGTTTTTCTTTAGAAAAAGAACGATAGACACATGGAATAAGCTACCAAGTAGTGTGGTAGGCAGTAAGACTTTAGGGACTTGATGTTTTTTTGGAAGAAATAAGTGGATGGGACTGGTGAGCTTTGTTTGGATGAATGACCTGTTCTCGTCTAGATTATTCTAATTATGGCAGAGACCGCGAGCCACACCTTCTCGTCTAACATCAGTGCCTGACCTCACAAATGCTGTCTTGGAAGAATGGTCAAAATTCCCATAAACGCACTCCTAAACCTTGTTGAAAGCCTTCCCAGAACACCTGAAGCTGTTATAGGTGGGCCAACTCCATATTAAAGGCTATGTATTAATAATGGGATATCATTAAAGCTCATGTGTGTGTAAAGGCAGGCGTCCCAATACTTTTGGCAATATAGTGCATGTAAATACAGTAGTTAGAGTAGAGTTGCAAGTATTTCCTTACAGTAGTAGTATTACTTCCAATTAGATTTACAATTAACATCGAGAAATTATCATCAGACTTAATTAACAGTAGTGGCAGAGTGTATACCACCAGCATAGTCTGTTAAAATGCATAAAAATAAGTGCTCACGGTATTTTCCTTGATTGTTTTCCTTGTTTTGGCTAACATTGTCAAACATTTTAAATACATAGCCCTTTTTAAACTCTATTGTTGTCATCTATTCCTAAGAGAAAAGATAAGATGTTTTTCCTTGTAAAATGAAAAGTGATTAGGTGGCTGTTTTGCGTTTTAGCCCCATTTTTGAAGACAAGAAGGTCAATGTCAATATGAATGTGTTTATATAGCACATTTAAAACAACATAGTAATGCTGTAGCCAAAGTGCTTTACAATAATAGAATAAAAGACAAACAAAGCAATTAACATAAAAACGTAAATAGAATTAAAATATATGAACATAAAATAAGACATAATAAATAGAAATAATGTTATATAATCACAAAGAGGAAACCATCACTATTACTGAAGGTCATGGAATGCAAGTGAATAGAAATGAGTCTTTATTCTTGTTTTGAACAATTGTAGACGACTCCTTTATATGATGAGGTAAAGAGTTCCACAGGCGAGGCGCAGCAGCTGCAAAGGCCCTGTCCCCTCTTGGTTTTACACTTGGTACGAGGGACAACCAGAGACAACTGAGCAGAAGATCTAAGCACTCTGGATGGCTGGTGTAAAACACACAATTCAGATAAATAGGCAGGAGCAAGACCATGTAAAGATTTAAAAACTAGCAGCAAGATTTTAAAATCAATTCGAAAACTGACAGGCAGCCAGTGTAAAGAAGCTTAAATAGGAGAAACAGAGTCATACTTTCTTGCCCCACCCAGAAAGGGAGCGGCAGCATTCTGGACCAGCCGTAACCTGTGTATCAGAGATTTGTTAATCCCAGAATACAGGGCTGTCTCATGCACCACGGAGCTCATCAGTGTTTACATAAAATAACCAAATGTAACATGTAATGTGAACATTTTAAATTACCAAATATAAATAATTACACAGGATGTTAAATAAAAAAAGGACCATTCAGTAAAAGGCAAAATTATATTTGTGTCACTAGATATCTACATTGTCTGTACTTTTGTATAGTCAGCTTTTTCATGGTGGTTGGCTGATTGTCCAAATAATGTTTATCTACAGTACATACTTTTTCCCCTAAGAAGGCTGTGTTTCTTCTCAGAAGGTGTAATGTATCCAGGCCTATTTAGGGGAAGAATTTTTTTTTTTGCTGAAGAGTTAAAGGAAAATATTACTACTTTGTCAAGTTGTTAATTTTAGTGCCCTAAACTACAGATGGTGCAGATTAGTGCATATGTATTAGGGATTCCAAAGTTAGACTCCAGTCTCTGTAAAGACTTGTAGTCAGAGTATACTGGGCACAAATCAGAATTTGTTTTTATGTTTTCTTTTTTATAATACTTGTTGGGGTTTTGGGTAGATCATTGTTCATTTCTACTGGATATTTGTATTCTGACATCTTTTACCTATACTGTTGTATGTATAAACACAACTTTTGGTAAACCTTTAATTTCATTTCTCATTTTTATAGGACTAGATTGCAAATTGATGGACCTTATGACAAGTCATTCCTGGAGAAACTAGAAAATGTACAGCCAGAAGATGATGGAACAGTTGAATATGCAGTTCAAAAGGTACAGTGGCACTGATATATATACACACACACACACACACACACACATATATATATATATATATATATATATATATATATATATATATATATATATATATATATATATATATATATATATACTCTGATTAAAAGTGTTCCTTTAATTCTTTTGAGCAGTATATATACATATATATGTACACATATATACATATGTATACATATATACATATATATATACATATATATATATATATATATACATATGTATGTATATGTATATATATATGTATGTATGTATGTGTATATATATATGTATGTATGTATGTGTATATATATATGTATGTATGTATGTGTGTATATATATATATATATATATGTATATATATATATATATATATATATATACTGCTCAAAAGAATTAAAGGAACACTTTTTTTAATCAGAGTATATAGCATAAAGTCAATGAAAGTTATGGGATATTAATCTGGTTATTTAAGTAGCAGAGGGGGTTGTTAATCAGTTTCAGCTGCTGTGGTGTTAATGAAATTAACAACAGATGCACTAGAGTGGCAACAATGAGATGACCCCCAAAACAGGAATGGTTTAACAGGTGGAGGCCACTGACATTTTTCCCTCCTCATCTTTTCTGACTGTTTCTTCACTAGTTTTGCATTTGGCTACAGTCAGTGTCACTACTGGTAGCATGAGGCGATACCTGGACCCTACACAGGTTGCACAGGTAGTCCAACTTCTCCATGATGGCACATCAATACGTGTCATTGCCAGAAGGTTTGCTGTGTCTCCCTGCACAGTCTCAAGGGCATGGAGGAGATTCTAGGAGACAAGCGGTTACTCTAGGAGAGCTGGAGAGGGCCATAGAAGGTCCATGACTCATCAGCAGGACCAGTATCTGCTCCTTTGGGCAAGGAGGAACAGGATGAGCACTGCCAGGGCCCTACAAAATGACCTCCAGCAGGCCACTGGTGTGAATGTCTCTGACCAAACAACCAGAAAGACTTCATGAGGGTGACCCAAGGGCCCCATGTCCTCTAATGGGCCCTGAGCTCACTGCCCAGCAGCATGCAGCTCGATTGGCATTCGCCATAGAATACCAGAATTGGCAGATGCACCACTGGTGCCCTGTGCTTTTTACAGATGAGAGCAGGTTCACCCAGAGCACGTGACAGAAGTGAAAGGGGCTGGAGAAGCCATGGAGAACATTATGCTGCCTGTAACATCATTCAGCATGAGCAGTTTGGTGGTGGGTTAATGATTGTCTGGGGAGGAATATCCATGGAGGGTCACACAGACCGCTACAGGCTTGACAAAGGCACCTTGGCTGCCATTAGGTATCAGGATGAAATCCTTGGACCCATTGTCAGACCCTATGCTGGTACAGTGGCTCCTGGTGCACGACAATTCCTGGCCTCATGTGATGAGAGTTTGCAGGCAGTTCCTGGAGGATGAAGGAGTTGATACCATTGACTGGCCACCACACTTTCCTGACCTAAATCCAATAGAACACCTCTGGGACATTATGTTTTGGTCCATCCAATGCCACCAGGTTGCACCTCAGACGGTCCAGGAGCTCAGTGATGCCCTGGTCCAGATCTGGGAGGAGATCCCCCACAACACCATCTGTCATCTCATTAGAAGCATGCACCGATGTTGTCAGGCATGTATACAAGAACACAGGGGCCATACAAAGTGCTGCGTGCAATTTTGAGTTGCTGCAATTAAATTTTGGCAAAATGGACTAGCCTGCCACATAATTTTTTCACTCTGATTTTTGGGGCGTCTTTGAATTCAGGGCTCTGTAGGTAGATCATTTTCATTTCCATCAAATGATGTGGCATCCTTTCGTTCCTAACACATTACCCAGTCTATATCAGTATAGATATCCAGGAGGATTTCTTTTTCCCATTGAGATCTGATGTGTTATCAAAGTGTTCCTTTAATTTTTTTGAGCAGTTTATATATATGTGTGTGTGTGTGTGTATATATGTATATATATATATGTGTGTATATAATAATAAAAGGCAGAGCACTCACTCATCACTAATTCTCCAACTTCCCGTGTAGGTAGAAGGCTGAAATTTGGCAGGCGTATTCCTTACAGCTTACTTACAAAAGTTAAGCAGGTTTCATTTCGAAATTCTACGCGTAATGGTCATAACGGTCAACAACGTCCGCCATGTTGAACTTTCTTATTTACGGCCCCATCTTCACAAAATTTGGTAGGTGGCTTCCCTGGGCTAACCGAAACCAATGTACGTACTTATTTCGGTGGTATGACACCACTGTCAGCCGCTATATTGAACTTTCCAACATCACTAATTCTCCAACGTCCCGTATAGGTAGAAGGCTGAAATTTGGCAGGCTCATTCCTTACAGCTTACTTACAAAAGTTAAGCAGGTTTCATTTCGAAATTCTACGCGTAATGGTCATAACGGTCAACAACGTCCGCCATGTTGAACTTTCTTATTTATGGCCCCACCTTCTCGAAATTTGGTAGGCGGTTTCCCTGCACTAACCGAAACCAATGTACGTACTTATTTCGGTGGTATGATGCCATTGTCGGCCACCATATTGAACTTTTCAACAGTCTTTGTTACTTTTGGGCCCATCTGCAAGAAATTTGGTACACGGGTTCCCAACGCTAACTCAATCCTACTTACGGACGTATATATGTCCATAGCCTGCACCTCGGTCACCGTGTGAGGTGGCGTTGGGTCCCCCATCCTTACGCCTCCCACGTTGTTGGCTGGCTGCCTGCATATATAAGACTGTCCGCCGCCCGTCTCTACATTCCCTTCCTTGCCGCCACGGATTCACGTCTCCCTACTGATAACTACAGCACTAATTTGTTTAATCCACGGCTTCTCCGCTGTTTTATTGTTTGTTTATTACAATTATAGTTATTGTATAGGTATTTTACACTTACTTTACATTGCTCAGGTACCCATTTCCTTTATCATTCCAACCCCCATTACCATGTCTATCGAGATGATCACTATCGATCAAAGAACTGTCACTTACCGAGTGGTTTCCATGCCCGGAGATAGCACCTACCTTTTCCATTCTCTTTGTTACATATTGTACGGCCATATCAGGCTCACTCTTGATATCCGGAGGAAGATTCTGTCTTATGTATTGAATGACTGGGACAGGTTCAAGGTGTGGACTGATGACGGTACAGGAGATAATTATACTACACAGGATCACTAGAAGAGTGAAATGCTTAAGCCCTTCACCTATGGTTCTGCATGTGAGTTGATGGCTGCCGCTGAATAGTTCGGTTGTCGCTTTCAAGTGTACCGAAATGGCCAAATAGTTTACACCTTTCGACAACCGCCAATGCCTCTTAAACATCTTAGATTTACAGGTGACGATTTCAGTCGTGGACACTTTGATGTTTATGAATGTTTAAACTCTCAAAAACTGGGTATGATTTAATCAATGAAACCGGTTGTGTGCTTACAATGCTTGACAGATGCCAAATGTCACTTCAACACAACAAATCCTGCAAATACTGTCGCAATTGAAACAAACCATGAAACTCAAACCGATTATGACAGCAGCAATCCAAGCTGTGACATTTGAGACAAGATTACTGTTCACATGGCCAACTGTAAGTTACATGCTCAAGAGTAAGCTCAGCGCACAGTTTGGTCATGTTACAACCGGAGGGCCGAACTGACAACATGGTATACAAAGAAATCCTTAACAAATAATTATTGGCATATTTTCCCACAGTTTAAAAAGGTTTAATTTTTCTTCTTAATAAAAATTTTAATGCAGTACTTCGCCGCTGCGAAGCGCGGGTATTTTGCTAGTGTATATGTATGTATATATATATATATATATATATATATATATATATATATGTGTGTGTGTGTGTGTGTGTGTGTGTGTGTGTGTGTGTATATATATACTAATAAAAGGCAAAGCCCTCACTCACTCACTCACTCACTGACTCATCACTAATTCTCCAAGTTCCCGTGTAGGTAGAAGGCTGAAATTTGGCAGGATCATTCCTTACAGCTTACTTACAAAAGTGGGCAGGTTTCATTTCGAAATTCTACGGGTAATGGTCATAATTGGAAGCTATTTTTCTCCATTTACTGAAATGGAGTTGAGCTCAAAAGCTGTGGGGGGCGGAGTTTCGTGTGACATCATCACGCCTCCCACGTAATCAAGTGAACTGAGTGTCAACGCAGTGCGTAGAAAACCAGGAAGAGCTGCAAAAAGCGCTGAAGAAAACATGCATTATACAATTGAGAAGGCAGCGAAACAATAAGAAGCAAGCAAGTGACATATACAACCATATTCATGAGTGCTGCTACTTAGGAAACAAAGCAAGGTGTAAACCTAAAGTTTAAATTAAATTCATTGACAGGCTGCCGCTGGCGTTTGTCATGCCCACGGGTAATGCGGGATACAAGTTTAAAGAGAGGACGAGGATATAACGAGTTTTGATCACTTTGTAACTAAGTTAAATTTGCACGTGAAGGGCTGTGCTTATGCAAATTCCTAGAGACTGTGTTTGTGGGGGATTGACTGTTAAGGCGGGTGGGGAGTCACGTCATCATCTCCCCTCCCATTCACCTCATTTTGCTCTGAGATGAGCTCCGCAGCTAACGCAGGGTTACTGAAGCGACTTTGTGACGCTGCCACCAAATACTCACAGAAAAATCCACAAGTTAATACACACGCTGTCTCTACAGTTTCTCCACACTGCATCCTCCAGGCACTACTTACAAAAGGTTACATTGACAATCGTGTTACGTTATTTTTAAAATGTTTCCTTTTCTTAGCACAAGCACAGCTGAGAAGCTTCGATGCATATGCTCCATAACGCGTTAAAAAATCACGCATTTAATCACACTTTGCAATACAAGGAAAGGGGAACTTCTGTCAATGCATGATTTCATGGTACACTGATTACATTGATCAGAGCTTCCTGATTCATTTTACCCTCGCACACCCTTGGTTTGAGAAGAAGTATGAAAAAATATGAGGTTAACACAGAAAAACAGATCACCAATTGAAGCTTTATGAATAATCGATTTGCCATCAATAATTGTATTCATTGGATGAACGGTAAAAAAGTAAGAGCGAGGGGAAGGTGACTTATTGAGGTACGCAGGCAAAACCACAATAGCACGCGGCTCGATGTAGTGTGCGTCAACTCAATCTGAATTGCGATCACATTGAAAAAATATAT